>NC_084974.1:8386102-8686102 GCF_963691925.1 Scomber scombrus
CACAACGCACGCACAACTGAGAGAGCGTGACCGAGCGGCGACACTAGGTAACGGAAGATTGGCAGCAGATTTGTGTGAAAGCCCGTGTGACAGAGAGGGAGATGAGAGAGGAGGTGTTGACTGAAGCGCGATTCACTTCTTCTATACCTGCCAAGTATCTCTCCTTAGTTCCACAAGATTTCAGAAGTTTTTGTGCTCGTCTTCTTCAATACAGCCCCAAGAGGAGAATATAAATTAGATTGCTGCTTAAATTTAGCATATACTAGAGCGGGGGTGTCAAACTCATTTTCATTCAAGGGCCACAAACAGTCCAGTTTAATCTCACGTGGGCCGGACCAGTAAAAAGATGGAGGGAAGGAAGGACAAAAGGAAGGACAGAAGGAAGGAAAGAAAAGAAGGAAGGACAATATTGAAGGAAGGAAGGAAGGACAGATGGAAGGAAGGAGGGTAGAAAGAAAGAAAGGTTGGAAAAGAAGACAGGAAGGATAGATGGAAGGAAGAGAGGGAGGAGGGTAGGAAGGAAGGACGGAAGGAAGGAAGGAAGGAAGGAAGGAAAAAAAGACAGGAAGACATTAGTTTGACTTGCTGTGGCCACGTCATTCATTTGTACCTAAATGTGTCATGGTTGTTTGTTTGTTTGATTTAAATCAATCAATAAATCATTTTAAGGGGAATATCCAGGCTGTACCCTCAGGCTGTTTATTTAATGCACATATGAGGGGCATCAGGAGCCACTTGTGCAGACTGTGACTATTGTGCTCTTATCTTGGCCATGGTACATGGCTAGACTGGGACTGAGTTTTCCAGCCAATCAGACACTCTCAGAAGGCAGACTTTGTGCTGGGCTTATTAGAAGAGGTGGAAAAATGAAAAAGTTTGACTCTAGAAAATATAGATAGAAATAATCCAAGGACAGCTATCCCCAGAAAAGAACCCGAACCTCCCAGACAGCGTGCCAATCATCTCTCTGCTTTCCCCAAGAGCAAGACTGCTTCTTTGCTACTTATTAAATCCTTGCAGCTAATCAGTAGGCACATTCACACAGGCAACAGTAGGGGGGAGAGAAACACACACACACACACACACACACACACACACACACACACACACACACACACACACACACACACACACACACACACACACACACACACACACACACACACACACACACACACACACCATCCTGTGACATTTCTGGTGCTGTTTTTTTGACAAGAAGTTTACCAGAAGTTTACCCTTTAGCCCCTAAAGGAAAGCAGAGGGTGCATAAATGGGTCACGTCTGTGAGAAAGAGAGAGAAAAGTTTGAAATGGCAGGATTCAGAGCACAAAGTGACCATAGACCAGTCTTTTTTTTCTTCTTTTTTTTCTCTGTCTTTCTCTTTTCATTCATAGAGGTCTTGTGTCTGGATAAAATGATGCCAGGGCTGAGTTACTCTTTGCTTTGAAAGGTTCCAGTTGGATGTTAGATGCTTTGTTCAGTCTGCTACATGCCAACTGACAAGCAGCCAGTAAGACTTGAGAACCACCAAACACTACTGTCTGAGAGACTCTGCCAAAATGTCATTGTGCTGGAAAAAAAAATTAGATAACATACTTTTTAATTTCATTAGGAGGAATCAATGTCATTACTTAAGGAAGGATATTGTATGTAATAATAAAAGAAATGGAGGTCTGGAGGTACTTAGCTTCGAAACATTAAATAACACCTTTTAAGTTAAACGGTTAACTAATTTGTTCAAAGACGATGATAGCATTTGGAAAGTATTTAATTTGATGGGTGGCCTTAAATTCCTGCTCAAATGTGACTACAAAATTGAAAAATTACGGGTAAAGTTATCAAACTTCCATAAACAAGCTCTGCTGGCCTTGAATCTTTTTTTTTTTTTTTAAATGTTTCACCACTGAGTTCCTACATTTGGAATAACAAGAATATTCAATATAAAAATAAAAACTGGGTTGACCATGGTATTATACTGTACAGCTTTTAAATAATGATGGTCAATTATTATCAAATGACGAGTTTCTCTCTAAATTCAGGGTTCCGATTACACATAGAGAGTATGCAATGGTGTTTGGTGCTTTGCCTGGGGGGTTATTGCAACTTCTTAGTGGTTGAATATTAACACAGACTGAAACTGAAAATGTGTTGGCTGATCCTATAAAAAGTAGTGTATTTCTTGGAGAAGTTGACATAAACAAGAACAAATATATTAGAAATCATGTGCAAGTTGCAACACTACCCCCAGGAAGATTATTTTGGTCATCTATATATGGGGAAATTAACTGGTTTAAAACTGGTTTAAGTTATGTCTTAATAATGAAGTTAAGGAAGTTTCCTTTAAAATCTGGCATCGTAAATATCCAGTAAAAAAGACAGAGAGATTTAGAATTGATAATGAATACTCTTTCGACTTCTGTGGTGTACAAGAAGAAACAATGTCATTTATGTTTTCACGGTGTATACAGTAAAATATTTTGGGTAGATGTACACATTTTATAATGAGAAAAACTGGTCAGACATTTCATCTCAGAGATAGAGATGTTCTTTTACACTTTGAAAATGAAGAGAAAGACAAAAATTGTGTTTATCTTGTGCAGTTGTTTTTGTTGCTGGGAAGAATCCATATACATAAGAAGAAATGGACTGCAGAGATGCAAAAAACTCACCTTTTGGCAAAATGTGCCGTTTTAATATGAAAATGGGTCACCTACGAGATTTGTGTAGATCCGATGAGAAAATGTTTTGGGGGGTTTGGGGGGGAGGGGAGGATGGTTGATGATGGGCAACAATAGGCTTCAGTGGATTTCGGTACCAAAAAAAATAAACGCTGTCTCTGTGTCTGCTGCACACACGGAGGGTTGAGCGCCGCCACACTGAGACAGAGGAGCAGCTGTCAGTAAGAGGCTATAGGACGCTGTTGTGTTAGCTGTGGTCGATCGAGCTAGAAAGTGAATGAAGAGAGGGAGCGCTGACAGTAAGAAAGCTGGTGAGTCAGGTCAATAACACGTTATTTTCTGATTGTTTCACAGTGGTTACGTTCAACAGCACAAATAAACTTCCCCACACACCTCCACTCAACCCTGCAGCTCAGCCTCAAACCTCTGAATTTGAAACACAAGCGTGGTATTTAAAAGCACACAGCATCATTATTATTAAAAAGTCTTAATGCGTGATCTTTATTTCCATCTGTACAACTCTGATCCTGATCCACTTCTAAGACATCTGAAAGTCGAGTCTTTTATTGATAAGAAAAGACAGTTTAGTTATTTAAAGAAACACAATGTAGAAAAAGATATTTATTGAAAATGTCCAAATCTAACAGTATTATATATGTTCCTTAGTAATGAACTAGTTGAACTTGGATTATCACTTCTGCTTTCTTTGTTTCAGAGCTAAAATATGGACATTAGTTGTTTTTTTTTGGAACATTTATGAACTAGTAAAAATGTATTTCCCCATGCTCTGTGGGTGTGTCATCACCATGTATACCTGTAAAAACCAGCAGTTAAATTACTAAGGCACAAACATTTTGAAAAAGGGAATATGCCTCTAAAGTATGTACATATTCTATAATGTGTATATTTTCAATAAATATATCTATACAAAATGGCCAACTTACTGTAAGAATTAGGGAAAGGGGTCCAAGAGACTTTTTTGTGTGCCTTTACATGAAACATGTAAAGTACACAAATTTTGTTTATGTACATCAATCTGGAGCGAGGGGCTCATTTTTTTTTTTTTTAAATCTACCTAGGTGGCACCGTTGAGCCATTTTGCCACAGCCATTTCTGCGAACTATAAAATATCACATTTTTGGCCAGGTCTGGCTTTTGTGCACATTTTCGTGAATTTCTGGGTATGTTTCAGCCCTCAAAAATGCATTTGTTTTCAGAAAATAATAATCCCTACAGATTCAATAGGGCCTTCGCACTGTAATCCCTAATAATCAAGGTTGTTGGATAATGTTATGTTAATGAGTTTAAAATAAATCCTGTGGAGGGTGATACATGTACCTGGAAGCTAAATGAAACCTCAGTGTAATGTGAAGGTTTCTTTCCCATAGTCACAGCACACTGCTCAGATGATGAGGGTTAATTAAATAAATGGTGAGCTCAAATGGATCATGTTTCCACCTTCCCTTGTATTTATTACAGCTAAGAAGAGATTTTGTTTTCTTTTGTTAGGGTTGAAAGCCATTTAATTAATGTAATTTGCTGCCTGATGTCAGAGAGGTTTTGTTATTCGCTGTGTGTGATTCTGACTGCCAGAGAGAGAGAGAGAGAGAGAGAGAGAGAGAGAGAGAGAGAGAGAGAGAGAGAGAGAGAGGAGAGAGAGAGAGAGAGAGAGAGAGAGAGAGAGAGAGAGAGAGAGAGAGAGAGAGAGAGAGAGAGAGAGAGAGAGAGAGAGAGAGAGATGGGCAAAATGATGGTAAAACAGACTGTAATTTACACCGCATAAGAGAGGCTGATTAAAGAAGCATCATATTATAAATATAGCTTCAAAGTGATATCTAATTCCTATTCAAGTTCTTCTTTGATCTATTTTCTGGCATTTTTGCTTTCATTAGACAGTTGGCAATACAGAGTGACAGGGGAGAGAGGGAGAGAGGGGTGAGATGTATGATTGCAATCTCAGGTGATATGCATCTCTTTCACTCTCAGTTATATGTTGATGATTGTGTTTTCCATTTCTGCATGACTAACCTGTGACTTTACTTCAGGAAGTTCAAAGTTTTCACACATGGGCATGTATGTTGTGTAGTACTCCCTGTATCTGACTGTTATTATGTATTGAACAATTTTGTACATCAACAAAATAGAGGAGTGAGTCATATTTTGTCCTCCCTCACCCTCTCAGATGACGGTAAACTGCAGGTATTTTGTGTGAGGTGTGAAAGGTCTGCTCATCCATCACCACTGGGTGCACGAATTTCAGTCTACTTTGTTGTGTTGGTGAAGCTGAGCATGTGCAACACTGATTTTCTGTCATATTATATAAGGTCAGTGATATTATAATCAATCAGTGGGCTTTTTCCTCTTTTTATTCCCTTCAAAACTCATATTGTAAAAGTAAAGAAGCAACAAGTGTTGAGTTTATCATTTTAATATGTGATTAACTGTGCTGTCTTGTGGAATGTTTTCATTAGTATTGTTAAGAAGTTTATTGCTGCTTCCTTGCCCTGGTCCATGTTAAGTAAGATGCAAGTTCTGGGTGAATATGTACACTAGACTGGACTCATTTAATCGGCTGATCTCAGTCTTCAGACAGTTGATTGGTCAAATCATGTGTTCTTGGTTGGTTGGTTGGTTGGTTGGTTGGTTGGTGGGTTGGTTGGTTGGTTGGTTGGTTGGTTGGTTGGTTGGTTGGTTGG
The DNA here is from genome assembly GCF_963691925.1 of Scomber scombrus. Lineage (NCBI taxonomy): Eukaryota > Metazoa > Chordata > Actinopteri > Scombriformes > Scombridae > Scomber > Scomber scombrus. The sequence continues at coordinate 8,391,480 of NC_084974.1, forward strand.
TTGGTTGGTTGGTTGGTTGGTTGGTTGGTGGGTTGGTTGGTAGATAACAGGCTTGAGAACTAAAATCGATTCAAAGGGAATTTTCACACAACTTAAACATGATTCTCATTGAAACCCTGTAATCCTTATTAATATACAGATCAATGGCAGAGTATATAAGGTCCGGGAGAGCAGGCAGGGCTCTAACTGGGGGCTTTGATATGCAGACAAGCAAGGAGGAGGAAGATGAGAAACCGAGATCAAACACTGAGCAGCGCTACTCTCCCCATACTAACTGATAATGAAACTGCTGCAGGAAGAAACTCAGGAATAGAGACTTCTTCAGTGTGGAGATATTATCAATGCACGTATAGACACTTCAGCCTTTGCTTATCACTGCACTCGTCTTCATTTTCAAAAGAAAAAGAAAATCAACTGAGTTTCAGATCAAAGTCTACTTTTATCATTATTCAGTGTATTACTAAATAATGATACAAGTAGAGAATGAGAAAATTAAATATATTATTGTGGTTTGCTGTTATTTGATGTGCCTTACATCAAATGCAGACACATACAAATGTCATCTAGATTACAAACAAATATTTGAAAAATCCAATACTGGCACATTAAACTTCATAATTACAGAAGCCTAAACTACCCAAAGCAAAAATTGGTCAATTACTGGCTCAAACTTCTGATTAACACAGTAGAAACTGCAGTGGTACATATAATAAGTCCGGGGTGTCAGCCACCAGAACCAGCCCGCTGAGGGATCCAATCTGGCAAACTTTCTTTCATTCCTTCCTTCCTTCCTTTCCTTCCTTCCTTCCTTCCTTCCTTCCTTCCTTCCTTCCTTCCTTCCTTCCTTCCTTCCTTCCTTCCTTCCTTCCTTCCTTCCTTCCTTCCTTTTATATGTCATTCTTCCATTCCTTCCATCTTTCCTTCCTGTCTTCTTTTCTTCCCTTCCCTCCTTCCTTCCTTCCTGTCTTCTTTTCCTTCCCTCATTCCATCCATCTTTTTAATGGTCCGGCCCACATGAGATCAAATTGGGCTGTTTGTGGCCCTTGAATGAAATGAGTTTGATACCCCTGTAATAAGTAAATATGTAATTAAATAAGAGTTAAGTTGTTCCAATGAGTGCTGTGTAGTCTGTCACTGTAAAACTGTTCAGTAAAAGTTGTTCAGACCCCTCTCATCATGATTCATTGTTTGCTCCATCTTCATTGCCCATAAAGACAATGACTACATGATGGTGGTTTATCTAATAGCTCAGTGTGTAATAGCACATAAAGGAGAGAATGAAGAATTAACCTAATCCACCAGCTGTGCATGAAAGTCTCCCTCCTTTATTTGTATTTCAGCCTTCCTTCTCTGCCTTTTTTAAATATCATTTTTAAGACTAATTCAACTTTTTTTTATAACTTAAAACAAAATAAAAATATTATTTCCCAAATAACGGACAGCTATAACAATATGCTGAAGAGACTTTCATCAAAAGGAAAACTCTGACAGCTGACCCTCCAGATAAAATATAATTGTCTACTGATAATCATGAACATCTGTTGTAAAGCCCTGCAATCCCCTGCCTGAAAATATACTCTCCTCTCATATGTTTCCCCCAACTGTCAGCTTTGTTTAAGAGGCCATCAGTGTTAGTGTAGAGCTGACTGGCAAAGACTGTAAAAGAGAGAGAGAGTGAGTGACAGTTATCTTCAAATAGTAATAAAATGACATTATACTCCTCATATCACACCTCACACAATGTTTTTGTGTTTTGTTAACAACCCAGTGATTTAAGATACTGATACACACTATCTGCACAAACAAACTCTATGACTGCTTAAATAGTTAATCTATTCTCCTCCACAAAGGAATACTCAGTCACTTTAGAAACAATGTGGGATTTATTTGTATTGCACTGAATAGATCTGTGTTGATTTATTGACTTTCTATTTGGATTGAGAGTTATTCAGAGTCATTTAGATTATTTTGTCATCCCTCAGACAGAAGATGGGAAATGATGCTTTGCTTCATTGACACTGAACAAAATAAAATAAATACAATTAAATAATTACCTTAACAAACTAATAAAATGAGTTTGGTAATATCAACAATTCAAACCAATCATATCTTTATAGAGAAGGAACAATTTGATTCATAAGGCATTCAGTTGCTGTCAAAAGATTTTTTTTTAACTGTCAGAGTAATAAAGTGAATATAAAACTCACTGACTGACAATTAGAACAAATAATTACAACATCATAAAGAAATATTTCACTGTGAAGTAGATGACAATATCTAGCTATGTTTGCCTGTTATAAATAACTTAGGGCCAAATCCATAAAGAACAGATTGAGACCGCTAATACTGTACCAGTGACAATTATGCAGTATTTGCACCCCTAATCTGTTTTAAGGTCTTATCCACAAACAATTTCGTGCTGATAATAGGATAGTAAAAATGGCCCATGAAGTTTTGCAGCTGACTGCAATTTGCTCTTGTTTTGTATCTGTTTGAGTAAGCAGAGCATGTTCCAGTGTTTTAGGCTTTTCTCTACATTTCAGCACACAAATTGGTCCATAATGAAACTGCAGAGAGCACAAAAGAATCAAATTGTGTGTCTTTAATGAGCAAAGGTGAGTGCACATAGAGCTAAATCACAAACCAACGTTCATGTATTTTGCTTATTTTACTTCTCTCTTATTTCACATCTTTAAAATAATCTACTGAAATGTCAAATACAGCTATTAATGTGTCTCAGGTAGGTCTGAAACATGTTAGATTAATGTCTGAATCGTACAGCAATGTTGTTCAGATGTCACTGAATGTATTCAGGATTTTGCCGAAACATCAGCACTGATGTTCTGTTTGTTGAATTGAGAAATTGGCTGTGCAGATTCACTAATGCTGCACAGAGGCGGTAACTTCATTAACACTGGATCGGTCATGATCTGAGAGTAATTAATGTTCTGTGGTCTGCCACACGTGTACAGGTCAGCTGTTACATACAGATTCAGGTTTAAACAGTGGGATCATTTTTAATAAAGCAGTGCTTATGGATGAACCCTGCTCCATCAGAGCTGTCAGTATATTTTAATATGTAATTAGCTGAGAGTACACGATAAGCCTAAAACCTCATTCCTCATACCCCTCCTCTCCTAGATTTCGCCCTGGATATCCTTCAGTATGAATCCAATATAATTCAATATATACCTCACAAGCTTCAACATTTTTAAGAGGCAGAGTGAGTGAGGAGCGAGTATGCATCCAGTTAATACCAACTCTCTGAAGATGATAATAACTCCACCCTCATTGCATGTGGCAATTAACGCTAGTCTTTGTGAATTAGACAGAATTAGACAAAATTCATCCTTTGCAGGTGCTTTGTAGTCTACACACTATCTTTTTGTCTCATCTGCTCAGGTTTATTGGCTACAAAAGTCGAGCAATCATGTGGTGGATTTGACCCTTAGTTTTTTTGAAGGTGGTCTGTCTGGTAACACACACCCCCCCTCTGCACCACACAGCCTAATCTACTACTATACTTTCTCCAGCTAATTAATGGAGACTATTCGGGCTGAAAGCAGGAACTGTGGCAGAAAACTGAAGTACCCCTTCTTCTTCTTCGTCTTCTCCACCACAACAGTCCCATCTCAGCTCTTTTTGAAGATGTCAATACAGATTTGCTATTAAACACATGAAGGTACAAACTTACTTTGACAATGTGGTAATTAATGAGGATGTATACCAAGTAAGACCATGGGTTCTCATTTAAGCTTCTTCTATAACGGCTTCCACTGATGTTAAAACACACCAGTGTGGATGTAAACTAATTAGTGATGATATATCCAGACTAAACAGCAATCTCAAGAGCTGCAGCAAAACCACAAGCTCCTTCAAAATAAACCAATTGATCTTCTCTCTGAATTTCTTCTTCTGGCAGACATGAAACCACAGACAATTATGCCTCTGTGTTGGAGGCCATTTCGGACAAAGGGGGGAAAAAACAAAAACCCACATACTTCTGGCTGCATGCTGCTCAAGCAGAAACATTTTAACTCCACGATATCTGCATGCTGAGCACCATATTGCTCTAACAATGTGATACAACACACACACATTTCTCTCTTATCGTTTCCAGCAGCATTCATCTGTTGCATGTCTTATCACTTTGTGTTTCCTGCCATCTCTGCTAGTTTTGCTACAAAAAAGTCCGGAAATAATAGTACTAAACTGTGTGCGCTGTATGTGTGTGTATGTATGACTCTGCCTGTTCATCTTTAAAGGTTAGATATAGTATCCTTCTCATATGAGCAGACCTTTCCAAGAAAGGGACATTGATGGGCTTGTGGCCATTTCCCTCCACTGCTCTTTGAGATGCGACTTCAACTCCACCTTTATTATTCTCTATTTAAAGGTATATTTTATTGGTTCTTATCAGTCTCACCCCCTGCAGCAGGTTCTATACTGCATCTCTCTTATTTGATGCTGCTTGTCCATAGAAATTCAAGAAAGAAATGTAAAGTGGCTCAGCTGAGACTGTTATCTGCATGTGAGGCCGAACAAGTTGACATTTAGCAGGAAGGGGTTTAAAAGGTAACATCCAATAATCCAGGTACACAATAATCCTTTAAATGGCAGCGGTGTGTGCAAAGACTGACATATGGACGAGATCTCACCTTATCATTGATATTAATATTGGAGAGTTTCTGCGGGGCCGAGCAGGAGGCTAAGTAAGAAGGGAAGCATGAAGTGTTACTTTATTTGGATACCACACTCCCAAAGGTAGGGCAGCATTTTGTCATTAATGAAATGACAGGAATATTATTCTCCATAGGGGGATACATGCAACTTAAGAGACCTTTATAACCAATATATTTGAAAGAGCAGCAGAGATTAATATTCAGTTCAGTTTTCCACTGGAGGCCTTCTCAGATGACGAGGAAATGATTCTGAATATGAAACACCAGCAATTCAAAGTGATGATGTTACTACTGGTACACTGTAGAGTAATATTCCACACACTCTCTCTCATTCAGGCACAGCTACAAAACCACCTGCCAGACCATCATGAGAGTGACAATTGATGCTCAGAGGTGGACAGGCGGTACACCAGGTAAGAGCAGAGACTGATTGGACACACTGAAGTCACTGCTTTTAACCTGGAGTTCAATGTAGCTTCCTGCAAACTGGCAGATTAAAATGAATGCAACTGCAAAATAGTTTATGGACCGTTTCAGTGTAATGCCATTAGGTTCAGCTAAGTTCAATGCAACTTTCAGCAAAGCCACTTATCCTAACCCTAACTATGCTGTGCATTATATACATATACATATTACAAATGTTCCATTCAAACCTTTTTTTCTTTGCAGGTTTTAAGATGTACGTCTTAAGAAGGTGGAGGGAAGAGCGAGCATTTCTCAGTTCAATGTGAAATAAAGAGCCATACAGCTGGAGCTCATCAGTCGTCTTGTGAGACAGAGATAACACTGTTGCGAGGGAGGATGACGGCCCGCCGAAGAGGCACAGCTTCACTCTCCTGTAGTCTTATGGGATTAACAGTTCAGCTGCTCTGAATAGGAACTGTATTATCTAAGTTTAGAGTAGATACTCCATAGAAGCTGTGTTTGAGAAGAAGAGATATTTCAACAAAAGCAACAAGTTGAGAATGAGAGCGTACACTTAAAGAATTGTACAACCAGTACTAGACCAGACTAGGACTTTAAATGTAAACAAATCTTCTAATAAAGCATTTTTAAAACGAAGTCCTTTTTCTGCTTGTATTTCAGTATTTGCATATTTTGTGCGATCTTTTATTTTTAGTTAAACAGTTTGCAGCACATGCATGATTGGTTTAAATGTGTGTGTATATTTAACTGTCTGTGCTAAGACCTCCAGTCATATATATGTGTTTCTTAACCCTTACATACAGCTCATATTCTGACTCATAATTAGTCTCTACACCAATTTACATTCATTATTTCCTCATCAGTCATTAATAAATGTTTGATCAATCCTTATGTGAAAAAAGACATTCACAATCACTGTTCTATGGTGAATACAACAACATGCTTGAATGCTTATTTTCTTTTTATAAAATAATACAGGTAAAATTTGTACATTTGTACATTTAAAATGTGTATCGGTTGCGCAAAAATTTAAAAATGATGAAAAAAGATGCATTTTATTACCATGTTTGTATACTCAGGGTCATATTAGGAAACATCTGACTAAAATAAATGTGTATAAGGTGATTTACAGCTCTCGAATACAAAAAAAAGTGGGTCAAATTTGACCATGAACAGTGTGTAAGGGTTAAGCTTATCTATAAAATGAAACTGGCCAGAGGTTGATGTGTTGGGCTTTGTTCGCACATGATGACAAAACCTGGAAATCAGACATAAGAAAGGGACAGATAACATTGTGGCTGAAGCGTTGTTGTTTCATCTCAATTCCTTTTCCCTGGCTTACATCATGGCTACTCCTTTCATCCCCTGTATTCACTCGGGGACGTAACATAGCAAATCAATGAGACCCTGCAAGTTGGATTTGGGTGACTGGGGGCACCACCGAGTCTGCTTGGGTGAGCATGTGTGGGTGAGAAGCAGGATGGATTTAGAATGATGACATTGGACATTATGTAGGTGTCATTTATGGCACTGACTCTTCACACTACCTCCACAAAGAGGTCTAATTGAGGAAAAAAGCACAAGCTGAAATTCTTATGTGTTGAATGAGGGTTGCTGCTCTCTACCTACCAGTCAGTAAAAGGCTGCAGCACCTCATTTAATGTGACAGTGCACAGTGATTGCTGAATGAAATGAACTGTGAAATGAGCTGCAAGACACAGATGATGCCACATTCCCTAAGAATAAAATACCATTATTATTATGATTATTATTATTATTATGATTAGTATTGTTATTATTATTATCATCATCACTTTTAATTTAGGGATATTATGTTCACATAACTTATTTGATTGATTACAGTGTGACAGAGTCTGAAACAGTCAGCTTTCATTTTAACATAATGTTAATGTCAAATATCCAAAGCCCTGTTTTCATCATAAGTCTGACAAGGCCATGGTAAGATTTGACTTTCAGTGACCTGTCTGTTAAATGAAGTATGTTCTGTTAAGCAGGGCGAGAATATTTGTTCAAATTAGCATGACCCCACTTTGAACTCTCTGAGACATCAGTTTCTATTGGTACTGAAGTCTAATGAATATTTAAAGGGCCTGGAATCACAAAACTGTCTTTTTGGAAACTAAATATATTTTAAACACTTGTCAAAAATAATGTTACGCATAATTTGACATGAATGACTCCTGGTGCAGTCATTTTCAACATCACTCAATAATCCTGATGTTACACAATTAGGCGGTAAAATATATATTGGTCAATGATTGATTATTGTCCACTCAATTCATACAATAAGCAGTTTTTTTCTGAATCTGATCTGAAGAATGAGTCATGTATCAGAGCTGAGGATGGAGATGGAGCAAATATATGACACAGTGGAACAGAAAGAGTGTCTTCTACTTGGATAGAGTGGGGAAGCTATTCATCTGGTAACATTGCCAATGCCTTGAGAAAAAAAAACAACTGTGAATTTGTGTGTTTTGTGGTCAGACATGCACAGATGGAAATGAATTGTGAAGCTTGGGAAGAACAAGAGGGGTTCTGTTGTTTGGAACAGATAACAGATGGGTAGAGAGAATGCTCAATTCTGAAAGTTCAATTGGTGTTTGGCTATGATCCCTCCAGTGAACCAGATCACAGCTACAGACAAGCCTCGGTGACAAAGGCTGAGCCTCAATGCCAACTCTAGATTTTAATCGGCACAGTAATCAACTCTGCACATCATATAGTGTGCACATTAAATTTAAAAAGCAGGAACTTATACTACTGACAATCATCTCCTAAATAACTAATAGCGATCGTTGCTTAATATTCATAACTGGTCTGAGTAGAGAAGAGTATTTATATGATCTTGCTTGAATGAATGGTTTAGTTTTACTGAACTGTGCAAGAACCCACAAAGAGACACCACAGTCAACAAAAATTCACTCTACACTCACGTTAAGCTTCATTAGTCATCAGACTGGACAGACAACAAATGTTTTAAATTTGATTATAGCACATCACACCAGTTAACTTTTGTCACCTGCTTTCATACAATCCCCAGCTGTATGGTACACTAATATACTCATTGACACAATCCATTCAATCTCCGTTATTACTCTAGTATCAAAGTGGTTTCCTTTTTCTAATGTGCATTTCAAATGAGCATGATTACAGCACTTTTGATTTCCTCCGCATCCCGCTGATTTGATTCAGTCCTAATCAGAAAGTTGGAATGACACGTTCAGATATTTCCTCTTTTCTCTGTTCAAGAGACAGAGAGAAGGAGACAGAAATCAAAGAGCCATCTGTAACAAGCTGCCTTTTTCTCAAATCATATATCTCAGAGGCCTGCATCACCCCTTACAAACACACACACACACACACACACACACGCACATGCGCACACACACGCACACACAAACAATACGAAGCTCCATCTCCCCTAGAGAAAGCCAACAAAGAAGGATAATAAGCAAACTAATGTTTTTAGTTCTTAAGACTAAATAAAACATTTGGGTGTGTTCATGTACAGACAAAAACTCTTCAGACAACCCCCGAGATTTACATCCATGCATTAAAGCAATCAGACTCAGACCTTGTGACTAGAAATTCGGTGGTCACACTGCATTTTTTCCGACCATGTGAAACATTTTTTTTTTTTTTTTAAGCCCACAATGCAGCCTTCACTAACAAGCCTTCACTAACAGCTCCTGTAAACACATGCATTATAACAAGGATGTATATAGCCTATAGTCATTGTATTACCATAAAGGTCAACACAGAAAGAGCACAAAGTCAAGTGGTGTGAATACATTTTTTTTAAACACATTTAAGACCTGAATTGAGTAAAGATGAACATGTTAAATGAAAAATCAAAGTGTGTGTTTGTGTCTGTGTGTGTGTGTGTGTGTGTGTGTGTGTAAGTGTGTGTTTGTGTGTGTGTTTGTGTGTGTGTGTGTGTGTGTGTGTGTGTGTAATTGACAGCTTGTGCAGGTGTTCAGTTCAGACATACTTGTTAACCAGTCACTGTTCATTATAAACTCCACTGAATTGACTCCACAGCCACCATCTCCTCCACCTCTCTTTCTCCAACTGATTTCTAAAATGGGAAACCACCAGCTTCCTGTCAGACAACATTCTGCCTCAACAACATGTGGTAGTCATTACAGAAATGTCATGAATGGTATAAAAGCCATTTTTGCAGCTTTGAATGTCATATTTAGCTGGAAAATCCATTAGAGTTGAAAATATGAATTAACAATCAGATGGTCAAGATCTATAGCAATTGTAGTATTTGATTAAATGTTTGGGTCATTGTTAAAGTAAAAAACACCACAGACATTTTCGGATTTAATTATCTAAAAGTTATTATATGCTCTCCTTTGAGACAGATTGATCAATTATTCTGTTAATAAAAAATTGTGAAAAAAAGATAATTGATGAATCTGTCACAAACTGGCACAAACAGAAAACATTGATAGATAGCTGTTAATTAGTTTTGTCAACTCATCACGTTGAGCCACATCTAAGTGCCTGACAAGGATATCCAGATCTTTTAGTGTCTCTGAATTTCTCAGCCGGCCCCGCAACAACCCATCATCAGGAGCAATGTCCACCTTTTCCCCCTCAACTACCACTTGTTCAGACATGGGGGACATCAAAACAGGGCCAGAGACCAAAATCGGCTTGGCTGGGGAGCTCGGCTGCAGTGGAAACACAGACTCACGAGTGTGTTATGGCTTCAAGAGGTTAACATGACACAGTTTTTGTGGATTTTCTATGGCCAGGAGTTTCAATCACATAGTTTAGGTCAGAGACTTGACGCACAACAGAGAAGGGACCACTATACTTGCCTTGGAAAGGTGAGTTTACAAGAGGCAGAAGAGCAAGCACACGGTCACCTGGGTTAAACTGACGAGCCTCAGCCCGTTGGTCATATTGTTTTTTTCATCTTGCCATGCTTTTGCTTAGCCAGCTCACCTGCCCTGTACAGTTTTAGTGTGAAGCCATTGACATCATCTATAAGATTTTGAGGTGGATCCTCTGGCAAACACCCATCTTGCAAAAAACTGCAAGTGGGCCACGCACTCTATGGCCAAACACCAGCTCATTTGGACTGAATCCAGTACTTTCCTGGACAAATTCACAAGCTGCTAACAGCAACCAGGGCAACCCCATCCTCCCAGTCACCCGACAGTTCTGTACAATAAGCACGCAACAGTGATTTCAACGTTTGGTGGAAACGTTCAAGTGCATCCTGACTTTGTGCATGGTATGCTGTTGATTTGTTGTGCTTTATGTGCAGCTGTTTAAGCACCTGCGCAAACAGATGGGATGTGAAGCTGGAACCTCGGTCAGACTGTATTACTTTGGGGATGCCAAATACTGAAATCAACTGGGTCAAAACTCTAACCACTGCCTTTGCTGTAATACTGCAAAGGGGATAAGCAGCACAATACCTGTTAACCTGACACATTACAGTCAGCAAACATCTGGGTCCGGATTTGGACCGAAGCAAGGGATCCACACAATCAATGATCACATGCTCAAATGGCTGACCAATGGCGGGGATTGGCTATAGAGGAGCAGGTTTAACAACCTGATTAGGCTTGCCAGTGAGCTGACAGGTATAACACATCTTAATAAAAAGAGCAGCTTCTCTCTTTAAGCATGGCCTGAAAAATGTGTTGCAATAAGCGGTCATAGGTTTTACGGACACATTTTACGGACATTTTTGTACTAGAAATGAGAGGCTTTTGCTTCTAATTCTGACCTCGGATGATAAACAGTTCATGCAGAGATGGAAACAAAGTGGATGAATGAGTGTGAGACATGAAAATCAAGTTAAAGATGTGACAGAATCAGGAGTGATTAATGCGGTTTATATAACCTGGTTCACAGTGATCACCGCTGGTCAGACATTTCCGCCCCTGTGCTCATAACTGAGACCCTCCAAGCAATCTGAGATTAATGAGCACATTAGCAGTGCTCATTTTGACACCAGACAAAAATACAAATACAACCCTCAGACATTTAGTGTGAGAATAAGAAAGCATAACCTGAAAGACAGAATTTGATGGGGAAAAACAAAATACAAAAGATCACAAAACATAGAGATGTAGTAGAATGAAAAATTATAGGTAAGGGTAAAAGTAAGCTTAATTAATAATGACGAGAGTAAAATGAATGAGAGTAAAACACTCCCTGCTGTTAGGGAATTTTCCATAACTTATATGCACTGGGTCAAACTAGGCTTTACGGTCATAGCAAGGCCACACCAAAATATTGGGTTTAGACACTGTCTCCCCTTGAGATAGTGGTAAGCAGTGAGTCTGCTCCTTTTGGGGAAAACAGGAGGCATTCTGATAGTGTTGCTATAGCAGCCGAGGTCAGATATGTCTTTGACTGTTTTCCCTGAATGGGGTAAAGGTAACTGTAGTCAGAGGTTTGATATAGTGTTGGATGTAGGACAAAGGTCCTGAGTGAGGTCTAAGCAATGTTTTGGCTATAGACCAGTAGACTACATTCTGTATATTGTAGATGTGTTGGTCTGCCCATATTTGGGCATGGCTCAACCTTGGGCATTATCTGTGTGGTTTAAAGTCTATCCCCGGAGAAGAGAAACTTCAGAATATGAAGGGAGCATCAGAACATAACGTGTACTGATCATTCGCTCATTTCTCCTTGATCAAGTAAATAAACCATTTCAATGCAAGACATCCTGGACTCCTGTCTACTCTCTCCATTGATGTATGGGCTGCATAATTAAAATCATTATCACCTGCTTCTCATCATTGCTTCCAAAAATGAAGACATGTTTACTTGCAATCACTTGTCACAGGTTGCGTTTTATGTGTATGAGCTGTGTGTGATGGGTAGCATTTGCCTTCTGAGTTTAAAGTTTATATCAATTATTCACAACTATAATTTGAAAGGTTTATTTCAAAGTTGATCCTGTTTAAAATGTTGAAGTGGCTACGCTTTCCTTTACATGTGGGTTGCGTATCATGCCTTTTAATCAATTGTATGTATAAACAGTATGTGTTTGTCTGTGTGTGTGAGTGAGAAAATAATATGCAACTATGAGTTAATTAATGTCAGATTAAAGTGTGAGCGTTTGGTTGTCTTATTAAAGGTTACCAGGTAAAGAAATCAAAGCTGCTTCATGGATACTGCTTCATTGACTTTGGGGGGGGGGGGGGGGGGGAAGAAAGATTGTGAGTGATGGAAGAAAGACTTGGGGGCAAAATTTAAAAAGTGAAAGTACAAAACAAGCAATCATAGTTCATAAAAGAAATGGAAAATAACGCCCCTCAGTTTGATTAAAGTTTTTTATAGCGAGAACTTCATATGTGAAGTAAAGACTGAAAGAAGTTACACACATTCATGAGAGCTTGTTATACATGAAAAATGTATGTGAACAATTGGCATAAACTTCTGAATCTCAGAAGGCAAGTGTTACTATCCTGTCAAATTCACACCTCAAAGACATAAAACACAATCTGTCACAAGTGGTTGCAAGAAAACATTTCTTCATTCTGGGAAGAGAATATACGAAACAGAAATATATTTTTTTAACTTTCTTCATTATTAATTGATTGAGCTCAATTTGGCTCTCACTTGTAATCCATTCATGATATTTTTTTCCCCAGCAAATTATGTTGTCTAAAAATGTAATGTTTTTCTTTTTTTCAGAGTATGCTTTCTTATCCACACACCAGATGTCTAAAGTGTTTTATTGGGTCCAGTGTCAAAATGAGAACTGCTAATGCATACATGAATCTGTTATTAAACATAGTCAAATACATCAACACCACAACAACAGTGAATTAGCTGGGTTCATCCTGCTCTAAAAGACGATGAAATTATCCAATATTATGTATTCTGTGCTCGTCAGATTGAGAAAAAAAGGAAAAACACAGCACACAAACACAAGAAAAGAGCAGACTCCCTGAGGCAACAGTGACAAAGCCAGCAGGCATGTCAATACACACTGGATTATTTTTTGAGTGTCATCCTTGGAAGCGAGAGAGAAAAAAAGGTTGTTTTTTGAAGGTGCTAATCAATAAATGTCTAGGAAACCCAGGCTAAGAAAAAAGCCTGGTTAGTGGCAAAAAAAAGGCTAACAGGGACACTTCAAGATGAAGTTATATTACATTGGTTTTACAGTTGTCACAGTTTCATAATTAGGATGTTCCAAAAGCACACTGCCAGTGACTGTAAACTCCTTGCAGCTATTGGGTTGTACCAGTAAACAAGAAACAGATTTCTCTCAGACTTAACTGTTCATTCAGTGCTAATTACACACTCTGATTCCATAAGATTCATGGATTAATGATATGATACAAGTCAATATCTTCAGCAGGAAAGGACAATAGAGCTTAAACTATGTCATAGAGGTGTGGTAAATACTATCCAGCAGGATAATCAATATATATAGGCTTTGCTTTCTATAGTTTTGAGCTATTTGTAACAAGTTAAAGTGTGTATGTGCTGATGAAGGAGCTGGTCTGAGTCTACTGCCTCACACGTCTTATTTTGACCACTCCAAAACAAAATAGAGATGTTTTTTTCATTCTGAAACACAAAATGAAGGCACAAGATGTGTGACAGTATGTAATATTTATGCCTTTCTGTAATTATGTATATATTTCAAGCATCACTTTACTGTTTAGTAGAGGAGCAGCAGTGATTCATCTTTTTGGTGTGAGATGGAGAAAAAACTAAACCAAAACAAGCATTTCGGGGCAATAACAGTGACTCGACAGTAAAAGGTGAATGTCACAATAGATTTGGTGAAACAACAACATTCATATTTCATTACGCAACAAAAAGGTTGTGTCTAGAATGCAGAATTATACTTTGGCATTCAAGCAGATCTCTGAATGAGAAAACATTATTGTCTTTTCTGACCTCTCACTCATACTCAGTCCGAGACAAGTGTGTGTGTGTGTGTGTGTGTGTGTGTGTGTGTGTGTGTGTGTGTGTGTGTGTGTGTGTGTGTGTGTGTGTGTGTGTGTGTGTGTGTGTGTGTGTGTGTTTTAGGGAGAGAGTTATCGTCCCTCTGCTGAGCTCTTCTTCAACAAGCCACTACCCACAGAAAGTGAACAGCAGAAACATGGTTATCATTCAGCAGATATTAGAAAGTTGCTCAGTGGAGTTAGATATGATACATCATGATAGCGAAAAGCTGCTTTGACCACCATTGACATTGCTCTAATATTACATTAATGATTTTCACAACACATTCAATAAACTGTGAAGAATGTGTCAGCACTAACAACATTATCTGTGTCATGGTTTGGCTCAGAGAATAGAAATCATTATCTCTATTGCTGGGCTTTTGGCTCTTTCTATTTGATTAATTTAAATAACTTAAAATGTTCATGTGGGAGAGTGAAAGTGTGAAACAGAGCCATTGTGAGTCAGTTAAGGACACATTCATTATATAATCAATCTTATTTTTTTCTAATTAATGCCATAACTATTGGACTTGAAACTATTTAACATGCAGATAGGCACCTATTCAGACTGAAAGTGAAAAAAACAGTTAGAATTGTTCAGGAAAAAAAGTAACAGTCTTAGGCTGAAGAGGACTGCACATTATGGGGGGATACACACCCACTGCAGAAACTCCCTGCTACACCTGACTGCGCAATAAGAGAAGCCTGTCAGAAGGAAGAATGTGTTCAGATAAACATAGAATAGAAAAGAAAAAATATCAAATTATTTTATATTGAATAAACTTGAGAGAAATTAGGTAATACGATTTGGAAAGCAAACACACTTTAGGCCCAGTTCAGCCCCTAGCATTTTCAGTTTATCTCTATCATTTTAAAGGGGCATTGACATTGTTTTTTTGGAAAGAATGTACTGTCACTAAATTGTAAATTAAGCAACATAATCTTGGTTAAGGTAAATGAAAATCAACCCTTTCTCTGCACATGGACAATGGAAATTGTTCCATTAATAGCTGTGCAGCCAACTAATAATCTGAAGACATGCTCAGGCGTTCAAGGCCTGAAGACAGCATATAAATATATAAAATAATCATGTTTCAAACATGATGAACTGATATCTACAAAAGTATTGCGATGCCTATGTTCTCTCTGATAGGACCTTGATGAAATGTAGCCAATCAGGTGCAGGGATTCAGTGGTCACAGGAGCTGTGAAAACACAGTTTGTAATTATTGTAGAAATCATTAAGTAGAAAATGTTTCAGTTTTGTGATTTCCCTCGGCTAACTCAGTCAAGGCTGACTGAGTTTACTGACTGCTTGGTCAACCACAGTGTATAAATGTTGTTGTTAATTAGATGTCAACATGACATCTTGAGTTGTCCTTTGTTTTCTAATGACAGTTTGGTATTTAAACCACATGCTGTCTAATGGGAAAACTGACAAGATATTTTCTAAAGAACAAAAAGTTGCTAAACAAGTATTCTGATTGTAAGTTGGTTGATACTAAATATAACAAATAAGCCCACAGAGTGTGATATATATACTACTGTGTACTATATACTGCACTTTATGTAGTCTCTGCGATGTCTAAAAAATCTGGTAAATTTTATTGTATTTATTTTTTGGAGTTGATCATGATCTTTATTTATCTTCTTAAAAGTAGACTAAATAACAGAGATGAAGTAAGTTATGAGTGAAAATTGGAGCTCCCTCATAGAAGGTCACCATCTTCTAAGATCTAGTTTTATTTGCAGCTTCTCTCCCTCAGCAGGGATGTCACTGGGTTGTCAAACATACTTTATACATTACACTGTACGTGAGGTCAGATTACTGAAAGATGCTAAATATTTAAAGACACTTCAAGTGGAATATTCAGAATCAATATCATATCTCAACATTGAGCTCAGACTGGAACTGAAACCATGTGAAGTGTGTATCTTAATACACACTTACGAACAAAGTGATCACCAGCTCCAAACATGTTCACTATCCTGCACTTCAAAAACGTTTTGTGGCACCAATGCCATAGATAATAAATTATTAATGCAAAATACATTATGTAGAGGAAATACAACTCAAAAAAAGAAAAAAACAGTCTAATACATTGTGTAGGAAGGATATTTCTGATAACCCCTGATCTTTCACTAATTAATAAATATGAAAACACCATTAATGTGGTGTTCCTCCCTGAGGCAGTGTGCATTTCAAGATGGTCTCTGGAGGAAATGGTGGAAGAAGAAATGAATGTCAAACAGCTCACCAAGGTATTTACTCAATAAGAAATACCACAATACACAAACATCCCCTCACTTCTTTTCAACTAGCTGTACCTCTCAATCCATCCCCTCCTGCTTCCTGTTCAATGGCTTCATGGTCCAACAAGTCCCAGAGGACGCTAGCTGTCCAAATATATATGTGACAAATTGGCACTGTCCTATGAGTTTTAAAAGGTTTTTAAAGTTATGTATTTATCTGAAATGACTGACTTTGTACAACCACAAAGTTTTATGATTACATGTGTTGTTGTCTTTTCTCTTCCTCATGTCTCCATGAGGTGGGAGAGCATCACATCGTGACTCCGTCAATCTTTTGAGCTGCTGTGGGAATTGGATGTAAACATGTTTCACACCAGGAGTGTGCTCTGCTTGGAGCTTCACAGTCTGCTAGAAAGCAAATCAAACACAGCATAAATCAGATGTTGTTTAGCCCCAAATGTGTTTTCTTCTGCAGGATGTGATGAAAATAAGAGGAAAACACAAGCAAACAGTGTCTCTGGTAGACTTATTGTATATTAGTTAAAACTGGTCACCGTGTACATTGTTTTGATATGGACCCAAATGATGGTATTTTGTTATTTTATTTCTAACTTTAATGACACTGAACAGATTGAAGCACAGGAGGATGAAGATGAGGTTCAGACTGTGACTGACTGATTATGAGGAAGCTTAGCCAGAGTGTCAAGAAAAGTGACAGAAGACAGACAACTCGGAGACCAACTGTCTCAAATAAATGAAATAAACACAGGAAAATGAACTTAACTGATTAAACTCAAGAAAAGTCAACATACTTCAGCATGGACATGTGCACACAGCTACACAGACATCCTCTTTCTTTTTTTCAAAACAATATATCTCCCCTTATAACTAGGCCCTCCGATCTGCCCAGTAAGAACTGTATTTCTCACAGGGGTATTTAAGTCTCCCACATATAATATGTAAACCACCATGATACTTAATATAAGTAAAAGTAGAAATCTTATAGATACTAAACCAGTGGTCTCCAACCCTGCTCCTGGAGAGCTACTGCCCTGTATGTTTTAGGTATCTCTCCACTCTAACACACCTGATTCTAATAATGAACTTGTTATCAAGCAGCTGAAGCTGTCAAAGGGCTTGATAACGAGTTAATTACAATGTTAATACATGATGAAGAAAGAAAGAAAGAAAGAAAGAAAGAAAGAAAGAAAGAAAGAAAGAAAGAAAGAAAGAAAGAAAGAAAGAAAGAAAGAAAGAAAGAAAGAAAGAAAGAAAGAAAGAAAGAAAGAAAGAAAGAAAGAAAGAAAGAAAGAAAGAAAGAAAGAAAGAAAGAAAGAAAGTGTATCCATGATGGAGGTAGTGAAGACAAGTTTCTATGAAGCAATGGGGAGACAAAACTCCCTGTTTTTTTCAACAACATATACACATTAAGATCTGATTTGAGATAAAGATTTGAGGCTTCAAGCATGGCAATCAACCTAATAGCTTTGGTAAACTTCCAGCTGAGGAGATGCATTTTATTCAGATTTAAAGTGTGCTGTGCCATCACAGGTAAGGCCATCTTTGTTGGCAATAAATGAATATTTAGAGAGAATCTGAGAAAAATAAAATAAATTGCAGGCCAAAAACCAAAAACATACAGAAGATTGTGTTAATATTGTAATATGGACTCTGTGATTATGCTGGTGCCTCTGGTCACTGAGAAAATAATGTGTATGTTAGGGGAAGATAATGGTTTAGGTTCAAACTGTAAAATGAAACAGTAAAAAGAAAGTCATATTATTATATTATATTATATTATATTGATGTCACGTCCCTGGGAAGGATCAGTGTATCAAAAATTGGACTTTGGTGTATGCACTGCACGCAATTTGAAAATGTAAAGTCATCGTGTTTATACACAGATTGAAGAGATCAGGCTAAATAAACACATGTCTCAGCCCTGGTGTCACATTTACATGTAAACACAGGGCTAAATAAAAAAGGTTAAATAAAAAAAAAATCCTGCAATCTCTCCACCAACATCCTAAAAGAGTCATCATGAAGACATTAAAAACATACGTGTGGTGAATGGTGGGTTGGAAATGCAGAGTCAATAAATGATGCAAGTAGTCTGGATGTAATGGTGTTGCTACGGCTACATAGAACATGCTACAGCTGTTACAGTGAGAGCTTAACCCTAACAAAACGACCTTTTGAGCTAAACATCTGAAAATGCTTCATTGCACATCACCTTGGACAATACACTGTGGGGCCTGTATCTCAGAATGACTTTAGGAATCAGACTGAAAGTGAAAGTAGGATTAGACGCCCTTCTATCTCACAGTAGTACTTGAGAGTTATTTATGAAGCTTTTACTCACTCTCAGCAAGGATTAGAACATTGATAGTCAAGTAACAGCCTGTGGGGCTGAATCCAGCCCCGCAGCAACAATATTGACTGTTTCACAAATGACGTGATGAGAGACGTAGAAGCAGAAGACACTCTGCCTCATTCTGAGCCTTGATATGTGTAAATCGTCAGTTCCCTAATACATACATGCTAAAGAAATGTTTCAAGCAAGTATGGTATTCATCAGCTGAAGATGATCACATGAACACTTGTACTTTTTTGTCCTGACACTGCTCTGTTACATACATATATAATTATTTGTATAAGAATTAGGGTCTCATCTGTACACTCAAACAAAGTACCCATCCATTGAGCTAAAAGAAATTCACAGTTTCACAGTAAACATAACGCATCCTGCTGCTGCTGCTGCACCACACACACCAGGAGGCATTAGGAACAAACACATAATTGCATTCATCAAAGGCCAAAATGTACTTTGTGATTGTCTCATTCTTCAGAAAGGCTGAGAGCTTCCAAAACATCTAAACAAGAAATGTGTCCCACTTTAAATAATCCAATTAGTGCTTCGCCAATGCGCAATTCTTTACAGTTAAATTTAGTGAGGTAGACTTTGATTTATTTCAAGGAAATGAGTCTTCCAGAAAGAAGTCTTCCTTGAACGTTTCTCTCTGTCAGCGTGAAGCAACTCATTTAAATCTCATGAGATTGAAAAAAAGCATTTGAGGAGTCTGAAACAGAGAGCTCATTCTTCACTGGAAGCTATTTGACAGAAAAAAAGGTGACATTTGACACTATGGTAACTTTTTAAAATTGCACATAGTAGTGTCATATTGTATGAGTGATGCTGCTTGTTTTGCCAGTAAAAACAATCAAACCTAATATTAAAACCAAAAAAAGTAAGCTTTATACCTTCGCTTTCATTCTCTCACAATGAGGCTGAATCCTCGACAGCTACAAGAATTCAGACTCAATGAAGCAAAAGTTTACCATCACTCAATGTGTTTAGAGCAGCGGGCAAGGCAAGGACATTCTACTTTGAGATGAAAAACATATTGACTGAATACAACTATTTACTACAGCAGTAAAAATAGTTTGAGATACACATTTAACTCCCTCTTCTTGGGTATGTGTATTATGATTCATTACATTGTAGTGGACACAGCATCGGTACAGCTCAGAACATCATCTGGTCAGAGTCACCTTTGACCCTGGGATGAGTCATTTGGACCAGGTTTGATATAGAGACTGACATGGTCTCTCTCTTGGACAAACAAAGATCCATTAACATTCCATGGAGCAACCAAAAGTGACAAGAACTACATAAAAGTAACGAAAGACAGATTTTGGTGCTTCCTTTGGACGTCATAATTTATCGGAGAGACTTCACTAACCCTTTCTTCCATCAGATTAGAGTCACACAGACCGCCGTCATAAATTATGAGACACTGAACATTCCTAACTTTCCCCTCTGTGTCTCCTGAAACCACACAGAGCATGAAAGTTAGAAAATTAGTGTTAAAGACTTAAACCAGAACATCTTAGTAAATAGTATGGTTTAAACAATACCAATTACTTATATCAGTATCAATTGCCTAAAGAATCCTCCATTGTAACAGTTATTACAGCGATCACAGATAAATGGGTATTTGAGGAACTGTCATTATACTTTCTCTTTCAGTAAACACAAATGTTAGTATGAGAATGTTACTTAATATGAGAAAGTGTTACATTGATGTTATGCTTACATTATGATGATAATCAATTATCTATCATGGAATAAGTAGAATAACAATGTGTCATGCTTGATCATATTAATCCTTTTCAGGTTTTAATGAATAGCAGCTTGATGAATCAAGCTGATGTCATATTAATGCCAGAATGATACATCCTGTGTTTTTCCCAGTTTCCACATAATTACATATCCTTCACCTAAATTCATCATTCACCTTCATCTTTCATTCATGTCACTATATCGAGAAACCATATGTTGAATTCATATTGTATTGCAAACTCGTCGTTACATTTATTTATACATCATTTATTAGTAGTGTGTAGTTAATAAAATCCATAAAACTCAATCAATTGTGTATGTCTATTCTTTGAACTGATACAGGGGATCTATTGAACCGTAGAGCCATGAACTTTAGATATTTGACTGATTCCGAAATTTCTTGATTTATTAATTGGCTAATCAAACAAACAGCCAATTAAGTAAAATCTATTCCTTCATAATCTGAAGGTGGTGCCCCTGATTAGATTACGAGAGCTAATTTTAATATCTTATCATTTCCATTATTAGTCACCCGTTATGTTTACAACATCTATTGATAATATTCCTATTCATGCCTGTACAGTATGTAATGTTACCATATGTATACATTGTTTAAATTGTCCATGTGTTGTCAGCTTAAATGGTTGGTTTTCATATAGGCTTTAAGACTAAAAAAACATACAGTAGGGTAAGGATTTTGGTTAGGGTCTAGAAATGGACTTTAGTGTGAGATCTACAAATATATTTGAGTTACTTGACATGAAGTTATTATTACTTGCATTATTAATCGACAATTATATGCAGGAGTGCCATGAAACTCTCTCTTCTATGGTAAATATTTAGCACAACTGGATTCTGAGGTTGGAATCCAGTTGTGCTAAATATTAATTTAGTCTGTCATTTAACAAAAGACAAAAGCATGGCAAATTAGTTTGTTATTATAGCACACTAAACATACTCTGGCCACAAAACTACCATATTGTTTATTCCAAGTGTTGAGAGGGAAAACAGATTTTCTCATTCATTTCCTCCATTTAGGTAGCTTTCATAAAGCTTCTCTGCCAAACAGCAGCCAAGCAAGTTAATAAGAGTTAATAGCAAACCTTTCAGCAGCCTACAGTAAACAACACTGCAAAAACAGAGCTGCTTCAGAAAGTTTTAGTTTGTTTTATGAACACGAACACATAGTCTGTCTGGATAGCAGTCAGTGGAAAAAAGGCTAGGCGACTGAGAATGCCAGGTGAAATGAGGTTTGGAAAGAAAGGCCTCAATATGCTCTCTGACTGAGGCTGGCTCACCTAAAAAGATGACTCCGTGGAGATGTGAAAGACTCTAGACTCTGAGCAGCACAAAAGTCAGTCATGAGGGTTACACACTAAAAGAAAGCCAATATCTATTTGTAATTTAACTTAATTGACATACTTCTGTGTTACCATGTCGTGGACTGTTGCCCTCACTAACTGGAATGAATGTGTACAGGAAACACATGTTGCAACAAGTTTATGAGTCCAATACAACAGCTCTACCATAAATGTTCCTTAATGAAGTGTATACATTTAATTCATTTTTATTTTGTTGACATCAGAAAGGTGATCATCTACTTTATGTTTTTTTAACTGAGGTAGATGTGGGTGGTGCTAGTGGTGTACTGCATTATAGTGAAAAGTGTCCACGCCATTAACATACTTGAGTGATGATGATGACTCACACAACATGCAAATTGAGTGAGTGGGCGACACAATGATCAGGTGGCTGACTTTGATGTCTGATGTCACGGCCAAACACATTCAGAAGCATCAAAAATGATCAAAATATAGTCGGACAACTGTTATCAGTAAAATATGAAACTAACAACTAACAACTACAGATCACAATCTGTGGTTCCACATGGTTCCATTCGATACAACTTTCAAACTGCATCCAGATATATTCACAAATAATGGTATTTGGAAGGAGGGTGGAATTGCTCATAGGGAATATTGTTTTGTGAAACCCATTTCTTCACTACATTACTTCCTCATGAGACATTGAAACTTTGTAATAACCGACACTGGAGGTCTCATCATTTCGGTGAGCTATATAAAGGTCTGTGGCTAACATGAAAATATATTTTTTTAACAATACCTAATCAGTTTCTCTCACTAAAGAGACTACAAGCACCTCCAGAGAGATCACTAGCGAAATTGTGGAAAATATAGGCTCTAATTTTAGCATTAATTAGGTCCTGAAAAAAAACAAAACAAAAAACAGATGACAGATGGTCCTGCTGCTTAATTAGTAGTAGTACTAATAATTGCATCCCTTTCTTCATCCACCTGTCGAGAGTAATTTTAGGATTAGGAGAGGGATGATGGTTTGAGTGAAGGTTTAAAGAGCATTGCAGGTCCTTTCACTGTGTATGACTGTTTGTAACTAGGACTAATTGGACACTCTCTTCTTAGTTAAGGGTCAGGCAACTGAAAAAAAGATAACGTTTTCATAAGCATGGAGCTATAAGATAAGAAAATAAAGTTTGAAGGTCGATGGAATTTTAACAGCAGGCTAATGATTTCCTGGTGGAGAGTCAGGTTTATTGTGTTTGCGGGTGTGGCTGTTGACAAATCTTGACTCATAGACTTTCTTACTCTTCTTACTGTGCTCTGCAAATATATTTTCCATTTTAATTGGCAACCTTTTTGTTGTTTTGTTGAGTCATTTTGTTTTTGCGGATCCGTAGCTCCAGACTTCAATGGTTTTTGCTTTGTGTGCAGTGAGCTTAGTGTGAATACTCTTTTATTAAACTTTTTTCCATAACAGATCTCTCCTTAAAACTTTTCATATTTACAATATACATACTGCTGTTATCGATTGATTTGATTTGACTGATTGCAATGTGAGAGGTTTGGTTGATTGTTTTGCTGAAAGGAGATGGAGAAGGAGGTGGAGGCCAGCTAGAAGATCACCTACTGATGCCTCATATCTTACTATACACACATCACATCACACAGACACAACAAAAGAACAATTATTCTCAATGTGATGTTACCATAGGCTCTGAAGGGGAACTTGTAAAATGAACAATCTAATCCAAGAATTAAAAGCAAGGTCAAACACCAAACACACCTGATTCATAGTCAAACTCTCACTGTAGCTTTCTTGTTCCTTATTTAAAACTGCTCCTTGTATTTTTCTTAAACACCTACAACTTAAAACATCCACAAAAAATATATGTTGACATTGAGAGGTAGAGTTACTGTTTCTTACTATTCGAATTGTCCTTGGATATTTGTAAGGAACAACATAGAAACTTATCTGTAAAGGAAGCCTGCATTCTAATATTATCATCTGAGAATACTAAGCAGCCTTCTGGATACACTTATCTTCACAGAGACAAAGAATAACAAACCCACTGGGACAGGAACAGTGCTGAAGATAGAAGAAGATATCTGCTAAATCTCTCCACTTTGTTCTCTTTGTGTTTGGTTCTGATGGAGTTTCTTGGCAGCACTTACCTGCAAGACAAGAGGGAAGGAAAACAAAACATGTGTTCAAATAATGGGCATATGCATCTTTAAAAAAAACATTTATAATTAGCTCCTGCATTTAATGAATCCTCTGTTGTAAAATATATCACTGTTTTGTTTCCTGTATCAACAGCACGACAATGTCCTATCATGCACTTACACATTCAAATTCAGAAATTGCATCAGACCCTAAAGTTTTCTTGATCCATCTGTAAAGTTGACCTTGGCAGCAGCTCTCATCAGACTTGGTCGAAATACAAATTAGTGACAATTAGTGGTTAAGACTTTAAAAGAAGAAACTTGCCCTAGGCAATGTCTAATGATGTAGTCTTCAGTCATCTAGGTGTTTATTATTCATTCTGACCTTTACATAACACTTAAAGACAGTGGAAAACAGCATTGATTCTCAAAAGAAGAACAAAAAAAACTCTTAATGTGAGAGTTTATATCCTTACTTTAACCTTTGACTCTGCAAGACTTTAATCGTGGATGAAAGCATAATTTATCTTCAATGATTATATATGACTGCCAGGGTGAGGAAATTGTTGAATCTCAGTGATCTGAACTGAGGCTGGTAGTTGAATTACAGACATTTTTTTTATCCCAGTGCACAGAGAAAATGAAAGACAACATATTCATTTCACAGTTCAGACTCCAGATATAATTTTCCTCTTTGGAGGTGAAGGACACAGACAGACATACAGAGACATCAGACACAGACAGAGCCATTAGACTGATGGAGGCATTTTCATCCAAAGATATTGGTTCCATACATAACCTTTCTCTGCCGTCAATGCAGGTTATTACAGCTATATAGCACTCACCCAGACCTGAAATAGACTGAACCACTTTAAACTGAATTTTTAATTGGATAAAGAAAGAAAAAAGAGAAGAGAAGAAAGTGACAGCGCTCACTTTGTTCAGTTTAAAACCACTCGTTTCAAATAAATTACCTAAGGAATAAATCAATAGTGGCATATTTATATTTAAAATATGCAGCCAAAACTTTATTATTTTATTAAAATAGAATTATAAACTTAGACGAGCATTCCAGATAATTTAGAGTCAAGAGCAGCCTATTTACTGAACATGTTTAGAGAATCTCACTTTGTACTAAAATGTTGGCATGATTCCAAGGTGACAGCAAAGTGAAAGATGACAGCTAAAGCAGAATAGGAATGGAAAACAAAGCCTTTTAATGTGGCGTGAGTGCTAAGAGTCTGCTCTCTACTTAAGAGAGACAGCAACCTGAGGCAAGTTATCTACATCACTCTCTACCTCTTCAATACAACTGCAACAGTTGGACAGCAGCTGCATATCCCCCTCTTGTGAGCAGATGCAATACTGTCCAAAATGTCTCCAGCATTGTGCATATCTGTCAATAAATAAGCAGCATGGTAGAGAGTAAGCCAGATCTGCATGCATGTTTTGTCCCTAATGTCTCATTTACAATAATAATTCATTAATATTCCATAAATGGAAGTCACTGGCCCCTAAGAAGTCATCCACTCTTCAATTTCTGAGGCCAATATCCAGAAGAGGGTCACAATGTTAACAAAGTGAGCAGAGCAGCCCACACTCATTTTTCCACTGCAGTTTCCCAGGAAATCCCAAAACACATTCCCTGGAAGCTGGGGAAATCTAAGCTCTGTAGTTTGTCCTTGGGGTCTCCTACTACGAGGTGCCTTAATCGTGCTGAATGAAAAAGTCCCCTTGAAGCTCCTGTGCATATTATGTTGAGGAACGAGTTGAGGAAAGTGGGACATTGGAGAGATATGTGTGTCTAAATTTGAGGTTTGGAGCGAAGATGGACCAGAAAAGCAAGAACCTTTCTGTAATCCCTCAGCTGTGTCTTCACCGCCACACTTCATTAAAAATCCTAGTCTGACCCCAAGCTCCTGGTCAGTCACAGGGTCTGTGTGTGCGGGTATTGGTTCTCTCCCCTTCTAGGATGTGTGGCCGCACATATGCTGTGACAATTAGGAGATTAGGAACACCTATCCACTCTGGTGAGTGAGTGCGGGCGTGCAGTGAGAAGAAAGGTGTGCAGGTGGGCAGAGCGGAGGGCGTGCAGAGCGGATAGCGTGGCGGAGCCAGGACGGAGTACGGCGGTGGAGAAGACTGTCGGACGCCAAGAAGAAGCCGAGTGGGACGGTAAACAACCGCAGCAACACGGAGCAGCGTCAGGTGGATGTTGGAGCAGAGAGAGACGAGAGAGGGAAGCGCTGTCAGACTCGGGGAGGGGTGAAATACGCTTCACCTCTCCGTCAAGCTAAGTACCTCTCTCAAACATTTGACACCTGTACAGATGCCAGTTCCTTTTCTTACGGAAATATAGTCAGCTATTTGAAACTCACCCTACGCCTCGATCAAATCCTGTTTCGGTTTTTCTTTAGTTTATTTTTGTTTAATAGGCGTGTGTTTTTTTTTTAATTTTGTAGCATACTACTTTGGAATTGATCATGTGCGTCTGGGGGACATATTCAGGCTGTGCCTTGGGACTGGCTAGACATAAGAAGCAGGAGTCAGCTTTTTAACTTATGGATTCCCGTACCTGCTAACATAGGCCTTCTTATATATAGGCGTTCTCGCATCCTCCCCTGGCTGTGCTGTCGCCTGCTCCATGGACCAGAAGAGACGCCGCCTCTACTGATCTTTGGACTGTATGGTTTTGAAGGACTCTTTTTAACATATTTACTCATTGGTTTTTTTTCACTAATATATTGTATTGTTCTTGATTCATGTTGACTGGCGTGCTGATTGACAGTGCTCACCAGTAGAACTTGAAGATTTCAAACCGGGATTTCACCCCTGTCACATCCTGGTATTTGCTTTTTATCATCTTCTCCTTCTGTCTACCTCTGCTTAGTTTAACTTCTTCTCACCTATAATTTGTCCCTCTTTTCTCTTACTTATTTTCTTTTTTTAAATCAACTCTAACACACATGCCCACTACAGCAAAGTCCACTTAGATTCATCTCCACAGCAGTTGAGAGTTAAACATAGTGGATAATAATGCATGTTTAATTGGATAATGTTTTCTTTGGAGAAGAAAGATTGAGAGAGATAAAGTCTCCATCAGAGTAAAAAATAAAAACTAGTAGAATACGTTTACGTGTTCTGTCTTTATCCATATGTGGCTATAACTTGCACAAAAGATATTTTCTGATTCTGTTTACAGCTGAAATAACACAAAAAGTGTCACACAGTAAAGCTGGGTAAACTGGCACATACAAATTTAAAGTATTGACAATATATTACATTTTTTGCACATTTTCTCATTACATGGTCCAATGAGCTAAGCTCCTGCCAAGTCCAATATACAACGCAGCCCACTCTCACTGGTTTTCATTTCCATGTCAATCAGCGGTTGAGGAGGATCAGTGATTAGTATTGATTACTTACATTGGAAATAGCTCCCAGCAGAACCAGAACAGCCATTTTTACACTGTGAGTAACAGGCGGTTACACCCTTATGCTGACAGAGGTACTGGACAAAGATAAATGACTGGGTCAAGGAAGAAGCGTCTCATGAAAGTGTGGAACCATTATCCCGGCTAAAAGATTGTGTTTCTCCTTCCTGGAAGCTGAGCTGTGTCTCCCTCTGGGAGACACTGAGACCTGTCACCCACACAACTAGAGAGCAGACTCATATTGTCTGGTAGAGACAGCAGACTACACACTTCCTCACATCTTCCCTGTTTCATATGTATTCCCCTTCCTCCCTCAGAGCCTCATTTTGTCTTCATCTTCCTCATGTCATCTCTTCCCAAGAGGAGAAACACTGACTTTATAGTACCATGATCACCTAATCTCATTTGCTCTCCTCTGTTACTATGGTTGCTTTTTTTACCATTTTATGCATCTTTTCTATTCCCCCCTCTCACTAGAATATAATGTTTTATGACATTCATGTTGTGATTTGACTGAATTCAAATATAATGTAATGAAATGTAAATAATATACAACATTTAGGACACAATAATTAAAATTACATTAAAATGACTTATTGTAAAGGGTTAGGGTAAAAGTCATAAAGTGTGTTTGGTTTGTATTATATTTATCAAAAAATTGTTTTGTTTTTTTACATCTTTTTATGGGTAACTTTGTCCTCATCTGCTCCCCTGTTATATGGGGTACCCCATAGGTCAATCATGAATCCTGGTCTTTTTCTCTTTGTATATGCTTCAGTCTACAGTGCAACAGTCACTTTGGTTGTATACTGTCATTTGTTATGCAGATGACACTCAGCTATATTATTCAGTAAAAATTCATTTTAGCAACATTAACACTCTCCATAACTGTTTAGCCACCATAAAGGACTGTGTGTCTTTAACTTTCTTATTTTTGATTATGAAAATATTGCAAAAGGCATTATTCAGCATATTGACCCACTTACCACCTCAACAGATCTCACGTCACTCTGAGTTAAGTCTCACTGCATTAGATGCCAGTGAAGTTCAGGGTTGATTTAAAGATTATTTTAATCACTTATAAGGTTCTACACCATTTAGTGCCACTTTTTGAGCCACTAAGCTCTTGCACTACCTAGCAGTCAATTAAGTCATCCAACCATAACCTGTTGACCATACCACAAGCCGAACTACGAACGAAAGGCGACTGTGCTTTTGCTGCCCTGGCACCTAGACTCTGGGACAATATATCTCTTTCATATGTATAGGTGGGTGTAGTGCTTCAGATATATAAATGAAAAGAAAAGCAAAAAAGATGTACAACTTCATCAAATGTGTCGTATTGGTGAGGTCACACCTCTGCAGCTTATCTCTGAATCCGCCAACAACACTGACCATCTATCTTTATCAAGTAAGAAAGGACTATTTCCTACTCCGAGGACAGTGAAACCCATCCAATAGTTCTGGACCAAAGAGCTGGATCAAAAGACAAATTGACAACATCATCATTGTTTGATTCACATCACTACTGTTTGTGAAATCTCCTGTTGTTATGTGCCGTGGTATGTGTTGTGTTTTGTGCTGTTGTCTTTTTTTTCTCTCTTCTTCTGCCAGGTACCGCCCTCCTCCTGACGGCTGACTGCTAGACCTGACGTACATTTGTTGTTTTAGACAAACTGTTCAATTCAAGAGCTGAATATAACATTAGAATATTGACCAGAAGAGTCGGTGTGTATGTTAGAAGTCTGCACCTCAGTTCAAACCCAAAGGCATTGCATATTTGGAGTGAATTCAAGCTACATTTCATTGTTATGCTAAGATTGGTTCACCTGAAATATAAATAATGCTATTAAGCATTAAACTATACTCTTTATTATCTCTATACGCATTATCTATGTGATGTCTGTATGATATAGGCAAAATATGTATTTCCTCTGTACATTTACAAAGAACAAACTGGAATATAAGACAGTTGGGCATACAGAGAGGCCGGCAGCTGAGCTTGGCCTGTGTGCCAAGCTCAGCTGCCTGTTTACTACAATCTGATATCTGCTTTATGCATGTGGCTTGATCCTTTTCCGTGCTTGGGGTCTTTCCCATTCTCTTTTTCCTGATTAACCAAAACAATAATTTTGGGAACTGTAATTACATCCTTTTGTTTAATATACAATAGCCCCAAACGTAGAAACAGTAAAACAGCAGCTTGTTTGCAGAATTTCCACAACAATGTCCTGATGCTGGAGGAGTCCAGCATTAACATTCAGTTAGAGCTATAAAACACGGAATCAAGTGATAAAACCAAAACTCTTCACGCAGTGTTTGACAGAGTTTATACATTAAAAGTGCCCTGTGGAATTCTCCTGTAAATAAACTTTCTGTTTACATTCTCTGTTACTCAAATGAAATGCATTGTGTGGATCCTTACGGTTTAACAAACACACTGAATGCATTCCCAAGAATACTAGATAACTGTAACAACAGCGGGAGGAGAGACAAGAGTAGATCAAAGTTTTTAAATCCACACAAACACTTTCAGACACCAAACACTGTGTTGTTCATGATTCAGTTACAGTTCCCAGTAGTCTCACAGCTTCAATATGTTATTGTTTCAGTAACAAGTAGTGAAGGATAAAGCATTCTGATGTTCGATCTGTCACTTTACAGGAAACTGAAGATTCCTAAGAAGTTGTGTACACAACCCTGCAATTTCCCACACCTAGTGATATTCATGAACACAAAATGTAAGATGAAAAATGTGTGCACCTCAGTCAATCTTCAGACCGAGTGTGTGCATGTTTTTCTAAAGCGATCTGAGGGTGATGAGGTGGTGATGCAACGCAACAAATGTAATCTTGTAGTAAAACATTGTTTGTTTGGGTTGATAATCAACTACACTGATTGTGTGGTAAATGCCAATCAAAGGCACATGTATAAACAGTATATTGATTAAATAGGTCTAAATCTGTGTGATTAATTTTATCATTGTTTTAATTGACACAGGGGATTTTATTTTCCTGTTAATATTCTTTTTTCTTTTGTGACACACCTATAGGTGTTTTAGATATGAGTGCCACAAACTAATCATTGATTACATTTCTGAGATATCACAGCTGCTGACCATGGTTTACAGATCAATGTGATGAATTAATGATATGGACACTATAAAGAGCTTAATGGTCATGCATAATAACCACTGTTCTTGGCTGTTGCGTTAAGTCTCTGGTGCAATACAATCAGTGACACTTCACTTCTTCTTTCCCATGTGTGTCACTGACAGGTATAAAGACTGGTGTAGCAAGGGCAAGTTGTAAAGAACAGGATTATTGCCGGGAACACAAGAGCGGCAAAGTGCGTCGCCAGCGCCACTGTCCACCGCAGGACGCACTTTGTGGCTCTTCGGTGTGTTCCCGGCGTAATGGTGTGTCCTCATCCATTTATGTCTAATTGCTGGATTGGAAATGAGCCTTGTGCACATGTGCCCAGTTCGGTAATGACTTAGATTGATAAAACAGAATTGTGCGTAAACACAGCTTTGTAAATCTGACTAAATTTTGGTGTATACATATTTCTGGCTTTGTGCATGCACAGTTCCAGTCATGCATCTACACAAAGTTTAATGCATCTGGTCCCAGGAGTGGATGTGACCCACAAGGAGGTTAAGAGACGCACAACAGACAGGGGGCCAGGAAAGAGAGATACAGCACAATTTCATGCTAAGACACACATCTACACAACTACACAAACACACACTGATGGTTCCCAGAGATTAGTAAAATGTCTGGTAGAAAGACTCCCAACACTGAACCAACTGACTGGCATTTACAGCCTCTAGCCATGGAAAAGGACAAGGAGCAGCTGTTCACAGCAGGAGAGGCCAGGATGAGGAGAGCAGGAGAGCAAAGAGCCATAATCTGTCCCAAAGGTAATATACAAGACTGGTACACACAGTGATGAAAAAAGACAATGTGGCACTGTGGAGCTGATTCAGTCACAGAGGAGAGGAGGGTCAGGTCAGAGGAAGAGTGAGAGGTCTGAAAAGAAGCCGGGACCGATGTATATGTGATGGATTTTATCAAGCACTTTGCAGCAGTCTGACAGATAACCCTTGGCTGCGCTGTGGTCACTGTCATCCATTTCGCCATATGCTCTGGTATCCATCTGGCTTCCTGCCTCAGGATTTAGCACATATGAACTACCAAGCTGTGAGAGGAATACTGATCTCCTCAGAAACATTTCCTCTCAGATTTAAACATATCTGAAGTTTGGTTCCTGGCATCTGGAGGAAGCTGAACATTTGTTTTTGGCTGTTGGATGTTTAAGGAGACTGAAATGGAACAAAACCTCCTTCTACATTTCAGTCTTAGATGACTTTGTGTCTGTTAGGCTTCTCTGCCCCCGACAGACACACATGAATGTAATACATTCATTATTGAATCAGTGTATCAAACATAATTTCTCGCCATCCAGTGTCTTCTCACTAAGAACAGCCTTTTCATTTTTAAAAATGTAATACTGGTAAATGATCTGTTTTAGTGGTTTCACTCATGGAGTCCAGTTTTGTGCTATAACCTTCCTTAAAACCTCATCTTTGCAAGGAATGGCAGTTTTGATATTGGTCGGAAGTGATTAAACATATATGGGTCAAGTGTAGGTTTTTTTAAGGTGAGGTTGTACTACTGTTGGAAGTGGGTATGGATGGTATTAAGACAGCAGGTGGAGTACTTAATTTTGGCAATGGTCTCAGTTACATTTTCAACAGTTAGTTTATCAAAGGAAGTCAGGGGTACAGTTGGTGCTGTAGGACATGCTTCCGTGATAGTCTGGGTATTTAAAAAAAAAAAAAAAAGTTTACAATGTTTAAGAGGAGTCTGGGGTTAGATCTATGTTTATTAACAAGGTATTTATCATATTTTTCTCTGGCTCTTGAATGAAGGTCTTGATTAGATCCCTCAAAGTCTGCAAGTCTACAGCCTGTTTAGACCCCCTATATTTTGGTTCAATCCTAAGACATAACTGCATTAGAGATTCAATGTTATTGGTTAGCCAGGGCTTTTGTCTCTCTGCCAAAAATGCAGCCTTAGAACCTCCTCTATGTATACAAGTGTAAGACTGGAACTCTTAAAAGACAAACTTGCTCTGAGTGAATCTATTCAATCAAACACAACTTGTTCCCTTCATGTCAGCAGGTGGTGGTGTTTTTATGAAACTGTCTCCAATGCCAGGAGGAGACGTTTCAACTAGTGGCACAGTGTCATCGTTCCTAACTAAGGGCCTGATTTACTAAAGGTTTGCATGTGCAAAAACGTGTGCAAACTTGACATCACCCGCAAAAAATGTGCAAGCTGATCTACTAATGCAGCACACTGCTTGCGTCTTTCAACTGTGCAAGATAGTACGCGCTGTCCATTTAGTAAGTTTGCCATAATGAATATGTAATATGGGGCGTTTCAACCCCAGTGTGCAAAATATAGGGAGGAGAAAATGCAAATATGTTATTAAGCACATGCATTGTGATTTACCAAATTCAAAGGTAATTTTTGTGACGGAAATTGCATCTATAAATAATACCTTTGAAGGGCAGGTATTTAACCGGCTGTGCACTGCGCACAGATAGCTTCGGTCACTGTGGAGAGGAGGAGACAGAGGCACAAAGACAGAATTTCGCACACATTTTTTCCACCCGTGTTAATATTTTTGGAGTGGAATATTTTTGGTTTTACTAACAGCATTGACTTCGTCACAAATACTCTCCCACATGTCGGTTTCTCTGGTAATATTTGTTTTTGTTAAAACTCAATATATTTGTTAACTTCTTCCACTAGAACCTGATCACATTTCATTTTGCGCTTGCAGCTTTCTGCTCGTCCAAACTCTCCATTAAGACACACAAAACCCTCATTTAAATACTGCTGTCTCCACCCTGTTGCACCTGTTTTCATTTACGTAGTTATTCTTAGTAGATCACCCGCAAAACGCACGAAAACGAAAAGCGCAATCTATTGCACTGTGCACGCAATTTAGTACCCTTTATTTGGGATCTTAGGCCGCGTTCACACTGCAGGCAAATCTGATTCAAATCTGATTCCTTCTCATATCCGATTTTTAGGCCTGACTGTCCACACTGTTTTTAGCAAGTGTCCAAATCGGATTTGGCTCTGTTCAGACTGGGCCACATTAATGACCAATCTGACAGGTTGCTGTGGCAACTTCGTCGGAGCGGAGGCATCATCTAGCGTGTATTGTGTGATTTGAAACTACCTCCCAAAGGTGGTTTCGATCTGGTTTGCAAAAATCGGATTTCATGTGATTTATGACTGTTCAGACTTCATAAGAGCCATCTGGTTCCAATCTAGATTGGCTAAAAATCGGATTTTGGCTTGCAGTGTGAATGCAGCCTTATTTAATCAGGCCCTAAGACTCAGTTACCATAAAAAAGTCAACATTATAGGAAAAATCAAACAATTGCAAATAAACGTTCCCTAATTACCATACAGTGTTTTACAAAACTGTAGCCAGTTCCATCACAGAAGTTCGCCAACCAACTGTCTAAATTTAAAAGGTGGGTGAACCATTATCATCCTTTCATGGTTGGAACTAGACCAGAGAGTGCACATATTTTACACAGACTGTCAGTGGTTTTAGTGAGTATTTTTAACATCCTGTTGCATTTTTATGAAATTTCTGAGTCTAATGTTATTGGTGCCCACAAGAATAATTGCTGTAAATACTAAAATGGTAAATGGACTGTACTTACATAGCATTTTCAATTTTGGGTTAAGTATCTTGCTCAAGGACAAATCAGCATGTGGACTAGAGGAGCCAGGAATCGGACTATCGCTCTAACTCCGGAGCCACAGCCAACCACTAAGCAGAGGAATGGCATGTATTGCAATAAGTCCTTAATTTAGTAGCAGCTAATTCTCCTCGGTAATTCCACAAACCTGATAATTGAATCACTAATTAAGAGAAACAAGGTCCTCAGCAGTTCCTGTTGTACAAAGCAAGATTAGAGGTTGCACCACTGAAAAGGAGGTCAGAATGATCAGCCTGGTCAGTCAGAGTGACCAACGCCAGAGGCACAGCTACCCGGGAGCATCATATATATACACAGGGTGTCCACAAAGTCTCTTGTACAATTTAAAAAAATCATTACAAAAGGCAATTTATGAGATATGTTAATCAGATTTGTTCTATGTACTCACTGGTTATCAAAGTTTTTAATCAATTGCATTAGTGTATTGTGTATCGAACAAAGATACAGGACATCAACGACCTGAATCAAAAGATCACTGATGCCATGCCACCATTGATGAGGCTATGCTACAGCGAACATGGCGCATCATGATGATCTTTTGATTCAGGTCGTTCGATGTCATGTATCTCTTCTGCTTCCCGAGACACAATAATAACCTAATGCCTAATTCGATTACCGTCTTGATGCAACCAGTGAGTCCATAGAACATAGATCTGATTAAATCATATCTCATAATTGCTTTTGTAATGATTTTTTTTAAATCGTAAAGAGACTTATGTGGACACCCTGTGTATATACATATATGATGCTCCTTGGTTCTACTTCTAACAAGAAATGATGCTCCCCTCCTTGGTTTTACTCCTCCCCCAACAGGAGCTGTTTGCGACTTTGCATGCATTCAGAGTGACTTCATCTGTGATGCAAAGACATCAGTCAAAGAGGGAGACAAAGATAAGGTCAGCAGACCATACAGTGAAAGACTGAGGTAATACTGTGCATCTATAAAGAAAAGTGCAAGACCAATGGGAGTCCATAGTCTAGTGTTTGTGTGGCTGAAGGCTCACTGGTATTGATAAAAATGTTGTCATGCATGCTCAAATATCTTTTATGCAGTCAATGAGCATGATGTTCATGAACTAATAAAGGCTCAACAAAGTGATGCAAATATTGTGAAGCCAAGGCAAAGACAGATTTTCTGTTCACTTCGGGGATGTTACAACCAATTAACAGTCTACGCCAGAAGTTGTGTGGATGGGAGGGGGATGTAAGATATACAGAAGGTCAAAAAATAGATTTTTATCTCCTTAAGAAACAAACAAACAAATATCCTTGTCACAGCGTGATGCAGGAGTGTTCAGAACACACAGGGTTGGTAACAGACCACTAGCTGTCACTACAGCAGGCAGCAGCTCCTTTCTCTCCCAGTCCTAGAAGCTTTTTATGCAGCCTCTCCTGGTCCTGACCACACACAATGACTGCTGATGGCTTTTTTCCCTGCTAAATATGTGTGTAGGGTTTCCAACTTTCATAAGCAGAAATACAGAACGACTGCAAGTGGATAGTGGCGGAGTTGTTTTGCTGAACCGTGTGTTCATTAGTAATAGTAACTCTTGAAGGATTGTGTGAAGGACTGATTAAATCTGACTAAAGCCAAACATTTATTGGTGCTTACATTTGTCTCTAGATTGCCTTCAACTGCCAACATCTGTCAAATTGCTCATTCTGCAGACTAGCATGTCCATATTTCAGATCAGTCATGCAAGTGCAACATACAAACAACACCCAGTGTAACCTTCTTCCAGTGTTTGTTGCTCCACCCTTATTTAAGTGTTCGCGGTTAAATTTGACCGCTCTGTTTTAACTGCTTTTATGCTAACACAAAAACAATAAATCATCACCATATATTATTTAACACTTTTTTTAGGTTTGAAACAATGTCTCAGAGTAGTGGTTAACATAAATAACTATCATTCACAAGTTTATCATTTGGCTCAAAAATATGGTCCAGTCTCTTGGATAGAAAATCACTTAATCAGTTACCTACTCATTGTGTTCAAAGAATAAAATCAGAGCAAGTCACAAATAAAGCTCTACATATGGGGTCTGTGAGAATATATAAAACATTGTTTTAGTCTGTAAGGTGTAGTTGAAGTGGAGGGATGGACATATAAGCATGAGAAAGAGATACAGATGGGGGACAAATTAAAGGAAAAACCTGAATAAATGAGTCCAGAAATAGTACAATCAAGCAATTAACATCCAATCATGCTCTGTGGTATGTGTAAAAATGCTTAGCAAGCCCAGTTGATTATTTGTTATCAAGTTGGCAAGACTCACAGAAGCTGCTCAACTGGCTGGTGTTTCAATAGGAACAGTAACTATAAAAAATGACATTTACATTTAGATATATGGGAATGAAATCAGTAAATAGGGTCAAACATTGTGGTTGACAGTGCATATTGATGCTCATGCATTAGTGCGATATGTAAGAAAAAACAGAAGAGCAATGGTTTGGGTCTACCTGTCCTGTTAGAGGGAAGGGTCACTGGAAATCAATACAAAGTTGTTTTGAGTGATCACCTTTATCCTATGATGAAACATTTCTATCATGATGGGAGTGGTCTCTTCCAGGAAGACAATGCCCCCATCGATAGGGTGCAGGGGCTCACTGAATGATTGATGAGTATGAAAATGATGTGAATCATATGCTATGACCTTCACAGTCACCAGAACTCAATCCAATTGAACACCTATGTGAGATTTTGGACCTACATGTTAGACAGCGCTCTCCACCACCATCATCAAAACACCAAATTAGGAAATATATTTTGGGAGAATGATGTCCATCCTTCCAGTAGAGTTCACAAACTTGTACAATCAATATCAAGGAGCATTGAAGCTGTTCTTGTGATACATGGTGGCCCAAAACCTTACTAACACACTTAATGTTGTTTTTTCCTTTTATTTGTTTAGTCTGAAATATGTAATTCATGTGGGGGGGGGGGGGGGGGGGGGGGGGTGGATGAAAGGGTGGGGTTGGATGGGAGTGGATGTGGATGTTTATGGATGTTTTCCACATGATGGATGACAATATTATACGTTTACCCATTTCCTATGGCAGTCATTTTTGACCAGGAACACCAAAGGTGTAACAATGTTTACTAAACCACTCAGAATTCACTGAATGTGGTGATGAACAATTTTATATGATCAAATGCCTAGTTTGGAGGATTTCATGAGGCCTAGAGCCGATCCGATGAACATATTGTTTATGATGTATTGGTCAGATTTGACCCAAACACTGGAGGAGGGTTAAACAGCATTAAAATCACTCACTCCAAGCCCCAAACAAAAGCCATATGAATCAAGACTGCAGTGACAAATCATTTAAAGCATAGTGAGTTTTTTTCACTTTCACCACATTTTCAAATTGAAGCTCAGAGAAAAGGACTTTTGTCATTTAATCCACATTACTGGATAACCAGTGGATATCTTGGATTGTAACACACTATGTGTTGCTTTGCGGAGTAAGTGACAGCAACAGTTTTTTTTTCTACCAAAGAGGACACCAATTAACTAACAGAGAGATACATCAGGAAAACTGGTGATAGAAATAGAGCCACAGGGAAGTGAAAAGGTGGAAGGGAAATACGACCAAGGAGAGGACAAGTTGGAAGAATAAAAACACCACAGAGATGATGAGGAAGAGAGTCCAGCTGCATGATATTTTACATCAGAATAGGAAGCACAAATCACACAAATGGATATTCCCTAGAGTAATGCATTTTAGAGACAAGGCTTAGCCTCAATAATACATATATTATTCAGTTTAATAAATATGTTTGCTTTAAACAAATATCTAGTAAATTACTGTTCCAACATGTATTATCAGGAGTTAATATATTATATAATCAGGTAAGCTTTATTTATCTTTCAATCTTTTTCTCCTCTACTACACATACCTCCAGGTGTAATGGACCTGCCAGAAGAAGCTTTCGAACAGAGTGGTACAAAGCCCACTTCTACTCACAGTACAAAGACAACTTATTGTTCCCCCTGCAGACATGTCTCTCTGTCCCCAAGAGTGTTTTTATCTCCATTAAGGGGAATTGTAATTGGAAAAGGCCACATTAACAGACAGTGGTTTCTGTTCTCGTGCCAGATCTGAAAGTCATGTAAATGCAAAGTGTACGTGGCCAGACAGAAATACCCCGCTGCTGGGAATAAAGGATGAGCAAAATAAAAAATACATAAAGAAAATGAATAAAAAAAGATGATTGAAAGTCAAAACTACATTAAACAGCTAGATAAGATTCTTATCGTAACTGTCACAGAAAATACAACCCGGCAGGGTCCTGACTCAGGAAAAAAAGTTTTCTCTGGCTACGTTAAATGTGATGGGGTAAAAAAAGAAACTTCAAAAGCTGGCAAGTTTGGCTGAAATTGTTAAAGAAGACATCAGTTTTCAGTAACTGTAGATGAAATTAAAGCTATTCACAAAAAAGAGCAAATCTCAATTGTTCTAAGATACTACTACAACAGTGTGGTTCATGGAGTTTGCATAGTTGGAACGCCTGGATGCTATTGTGTTAACTGATTCATTATTACATTTCTGTTTGCCACCCCTTAAAGTCTCCATGCCCCCCTCTTGTCACCTTATGATTAAATCTCTAGATCTGCCCCTAAACTTGGCTGTGCCTGTAGATGTCTCCAGAGAGTTATTGAGGGGAGAGAGACTCCAGTTCTTGAGCCTTCAAAGTGGCAGTCCCAGGGAGTAGATGATCTTCGGTTGTCAGGTCCACCAGTGGCGCAAAGCGGTTAGCTAAGGACTTGACATTACCCTTTGGGATCAAAGAGAGGAAAATAGATCTAATGACAACAGTAGCCCAGGAGGGCTCACTAACAGTACATTACATTTTTATCTGACAAAAAGGCTGTGAGGCCAACTGGAATGTCGCAAGCCTCCAATGCAGCCAGCCGAGAGCCGAGTTGAGCTAGCCGCTGCAGGAGTTCATTGAGCAGACATTCAATGGGTCTTAGCTCTGATTTAACATCAGACAAAACATCAGCAGTGACCATCCTCGCCAGTCCTGCCATGAGTCTGGGTTTGCTGGCTTGGCTGTTATTACAGCTGGCTACACGACAGACGTGACCAAACTTTGAATCAGAAGGAATCCTCACACTCTACAAGCCATGAACAGAATCAGAGACCTTGCATGTAACTGCACAAAGCCAGGGAAAACAGGATACAACTCAGCACATTGAAGTAATTTAATAAGCAGAAGTAGACTTGAAGATTCTATCTTTCTAGCATTTTGACAGCATGTTCCACGGAGAGGCTGTAGCTTTAGGAGGCAGATCTACGACAGTTGCATTAAAATGATTCTCTAATCCACACTACAAACAGGCACCATGTGGTTGCTCTGTGTACAGTCAGTGATGTTATTCTGTCTCTCTCCCCTGGCCTCCTGCCTGCTGTGATTCTGTTAACCTCTTTGTACATCAAATCCACTCCTGAAGCCTCTCCTCACACTGTTACCATGACCACAACACAGCCAGCATTGAGCCTTATCATCACACCAACACACCCTGTCCACATTTATGTTTCTTGCTTTGTATGAGTTCAATTGAACTTCCATTCAGTATAGAGTGCAATAAAACATACAAGTGCATAAATACAGTGAGCAGCTCTCACAACCTCTCTGACAGGAACGATAGAACAATGAAAAAACACAGGAAGCTTCTTATTTGCTGCTTGAATAAACTTAGTGAGAGCTCACTTTGATGGGTTGTGTGTTTTTTTCCCTCTGTTCTCTGTTGTTGTTTCTTTCTTTGCATTTTTATCAAATCAAATCTCAACTTTGGCTGCACTCGAATAACCGGAGCTGTGGGTCTATTAATCACCTTCTAACCGCACAACACCAACTACAGGAGGAGAAATCTTGAATATTTGGACATTTTAACCCCTCAAGAGTACTAGCAAACTCATGTGGGCCTTGAATCTAGCTAATCTAGTCTAATTTGAAATCCAGGCTTTTAGTTGATTATTTGATACCTCATGGCTGATTATTGTACTGCCATAGTGGAGGAGCTGTACATGTATCCTCCTTTATAATCATGTACACTTAACAACACCAATGCAATTATTCACAATTTAATGTTTTGCAATATCAATACATAAATCAATACTCCATATCACAAACACCTCCTTGTAATAACTTGATTATCCATTGCCTTCCCTATCATATAAAGTAATCCCCATTTCGATAAAATAAAACAGCTTTTTGTGGCATAAAATGGTGTGACCTGACATTTATAGCAGGCGTTTCAACAAAATCTGCTTCTGTAGCGATTGCCAAAACAACAGACTGGCCATGAACTGCTTTGTTGCAAAAATTCCTGGCATTCAAATACAAAATCAGCCTTTACTCTCAGAGTGATAAACTGACACATTTTTGGAGTGTACACAGAGAGAATCAGAATATAGCATCTATCTATAATGTTAAGAGTTGGCATGGCAACATTGTTACAACATCCTGAAGAAATAACAGTCTGATGTGGAAAATAATCTGGGAAGTTACATTTGCATCATTACGCCAACCTCAAACACACACACACAGCTTTATCCTCCATGGAGCTTTTTTCCCTCCCAACAGACACAGAGAAGCTATTCCAACAGTTATGTGACAGCAACGAAGGAGCTGTTAAACCTGGTGAGCTGTGACAGAGGACTGGACCAAGCTAGCTGATAAAATCCTACAACATTTGTTTGGTCATTGTCATATGAACAGTCTGTCACACACATAACATTTTGAAAACGTATATAGTATTTCTTCAGCCAGACACATCCCAAACTTAAATAGTAATATTAGAGATATTTACCTTTCTAGCTGTCCAAACATTTTCATAGATGTTGTCTTACAAATAAATACTGCAGCAGCTTGAAGCTTTAGTTACTGATCACAGGTTAGCTGACTGGTGAGTGAAGTTTTCTGGCTGTTGATCAAGTGGTTAATTGTACTCTGTGATGTCATAAACATTCTAAATTATGTGAAGGATCCAGAATGGAATCTTGAATTATATGACAAATAAATAACTTTAAACAATCACATTGAGACTGAAGTTTAAATTAGTTTTACTTTAAATGTAGACTTAATGCACCCAGTGACCAGAAAAACAACAAATACTATTTCAGATTTCTATAAAAAAAAAAATACATTAATTGAATGGGAGGCTCCATCTGATCACGGATATCCCACATTAACATGTTGATCAATCAGAATATAATTACAGATAGTATGAACTATATTTTTAATCTGAATGTGGTAATCTGTTATCTAGCGCACACTGGCTGCCCACTGAATAAAACATAAAAATGGAACATTGTTGGGGGAAATGATAGTGAAATTACAGCTACATGTGAAACCGTGATGGATACAGTGGATTGCTCACAATAGAAAGAGAATGGTAGTCCCAGCTGGAAGCAACAGGATTGCAGGCATCAGTATCAAATCGAGTGTGGTTTTGTGGTTATTTTGCAACACCCTTGTGGTGATCATTTGATTAGTCATACATGAATGTTTATTTACATAAGTACAATGGTATAACGTTTCCCTAATGGTATAGGCAAGCCAGCTTATTTATATAGCGCATTTCATACCCAGGGGCAACTCAATGTGTTTAACATAGAAACAAACATTTAACAGTAAGAATTGGAAGCTTAAAAAACATACAATTAACAAAAATATAAAAACCCAATAATAGTAAAAATTGGAAACATTCAAATATAGTATAGCAGTATAGCAGTAAGTCCTGCCATAACAAATGAGACATAGTATCATCTAGTTGGAATATCTGCAAATTATTGACTGTCAATTTTAGACGCTTGGTTCTATTGGACGCAACTCATTTAGAAAAGTATGTAATTAATCCAAATTCTATGACACTACAGTCCTAAAGATGCAATTGCTTACACAGGACAATATTCAAAGAGCAGTGCAAACATTGTACGTTCCCAATAAATGTTACACTGAGACTCACAGGGGGTAAGTGTGAGTTTAAAGGAGCCTTTTTTGCAGAAAAAAAGTTCTATTTAGTATTCCAGAACAGCAGAGCTACCACATTTTCTAATGGAGTACAGCAATTAGATTAATCCTTTAATAATGTATAACATACTTTATTGTAAGATTTTATACACAGAGAAGCCCCATTATCACTGTACCACTGAATTAAAGCTGAGCCGAGCATTTTGTAACAGACAGTCTCAGCAGCAGTTTCATTAATATGGGATTCACAGCTAGGAGATTTAAATCCTCTTAAATATTAAATCCACCTATATCCTCTGATGACTTTGCAGGTAAATATCACTGATGCACGAAAATAAATCAGCATTTGACAGCAAAGCACACAGGTGAATATATGGATGTGCAGTTATTAGTTGTACATGTGAAGGCACTCACGTAGCTGCATTCCAACATTTCACGCCAGAGTGTTTATACTGAGGTGCACCTCCAATTCTCAGGGGACAAAGGACAGGAAAGGAAATATTCCAGGCGAGATCAGAGGGGGATTGGAGGACATATTGGTTAGCTAAAACCCAGTGGAGTGGATCATTGTGAAGCCCAAAGATCCCAGCTAGCTCTGACACAGCTTCCTGCAAGGAGGGGAGGGGGGTATTTATAAAAAAAATCAAGATCAGGGCAGGTATGACTTGAATGTAGCAGGGGATGAGGAATGAAGGAGATGGAAGGAGATAGACAGAAGGCTTGAGGCGCTTCTGACTGTCCATAACTCTAGAAAATATAGAAAAATAATCTAAAGAGGTTTTCTCTACCTCTACACATGACAGGCCTTATATGTATACCTGATGGTAATTTGATTTTCATAGAATGGATTAGGGTTAGGGTTACTCTAATAGGAATTGCAGTGCTGTTTCAGGGATTGTAGCCAACACAGAGGACAAGGACAGATTTGGTTATTACTGGAATTCTCTTCTGGCAGATGAGTGTGATGATGTTTAAATCTAGAGGAGCTGACTTTGAACAACGGCACCAAAGCTAAAACACTGACTCATTATTATGATGCTGCAGATACAACAGTCCACATCTACCTGATGCTGCTGTCCACATATATATGTTATATATGATGTTAGATATATTCTATATCTTCCACATATCATTACTTCTATAAACCACAGTAAAATACACAATATCTGTAGTATTTTCTATTTAGTCAGGTCAACGTTTGGAACAAAGAAAAAGAAAACATGAAGCATCGAGGATAGGTTTGACAGAAACAGTTTAAGTGCTGACCTGACCTTGGTATCAAGCAGGCAAGTTGACACTGATGTTTTTAGCCTGTTCCATTCACAGCGTCAAATGGATGTATTAACAATTAAATGTAAAATGCTATTTTTCAGCTGCAGTTGCAGTTGATGCTGAAAAGGTTTTTCTACGTCCACGCTAACAAGTACTTATCCTTAATCTTACACACTGGGATACCTGCAGAACCCTTTTTGTCATATCTCATATGTATTTTATTATGTTATTCACATTTGTATGACTTTGTCAATCCATGTGTTCCTAATGAATTGATATAATTGTTTTCTGTTTCAATTAGTGCTTTTTAATAATATTAATGCATTGCTGTCCTCTGGGACCCCACTCAAAAGCGTGCAATTATGCCTTTGCAATTTTAATAGATCAGTTCTAATTTTAAGTATCACACACTTTTGGGGAGGGGTAGTCTGTCAGTCATGTTGAAGGCTTTGTGGAAAGATTCCACTTGACAAGGATATATTTTCAATGTACATAATATGCTAATTAACACCAAAGAAGCACATGTTGACTTTGAGCCATAATTAGTCTGAGGTCTCCTCTAAGGTTAGAAAAGAGAAAGAGGCTAAAATTAAACATACATTTCATAGTCTCTTGTTATATAATTGTTTTGGTTTCACAGACTACAAATAAATTGTATGGTTCTCTCATTTCTCCAATTAGCCCCATTTCTAGCCACATCGAGCAGCTACTGCAGCTATTGAGCAACAGCCAGGACTTGTTATGTTCCTAATCAGGTTTTACATGTGAGAGAGGCAGCAGTTGTCTCACCATATCTCTTACATCTGATGTTGTTTGTCCACAGACACTCAATGAATGCAGCGTTGCTAGCTAGTGTTAATCACTCTTTTGCAGCTAAATTAATTGCGATTCAACTGCAAACAGCCTCTCTGAGAGTGTCAATGCGCTCCCATTTTACACTAAACTCCAGATGTCAATGCAGTACTGCAGGTGGAGACAGTTTGGGACAG
Organism: Scomber scombrus; assembly: GCF_963691925.1. Taxonomy (NCBI): domain Eukaryota; kingdom Metazoa; phylum Chordata; class Actinopteri; order Scombriformes; family Scombridae; genus Scomber; species Scomber scombrus. Next base: position 8,435,903 of record NC_084974.1, read on the forward strand.
ATGATAAAGGGTGAGCTGTGGAGCTGGAGCAGTAATTATGATCATTGCTTTAAAGATGAGTTACATTATTATGACATAATCTACAAAGGCAATGCAAATCAATACTATAATAAAACCTGCTGATAAGAGGAAAACTTGATTCTCCTCCTCTGGTTTTCAGGAAATGGCCCTTGAGGCAGTGTGGATAATGTAGGAATTCTTGATCAGGCTCCCAGGCTCTACTGCATTTTAAGCTACTTGTTTCTGGAGGAAATTGTAAAACAAAGGACAAAAGGAGCCTTTTAATTTGCATCAACTGGATGTATCATTAAAAATATTAAACCAAGGCCACTTGTCTAGTTAGTTGTATTCTTATATAGCATCATCTTCACAGACAAAAGTGATAGCAGTAAGAAGCTTCTGATGCATACATTTATTTGTACTTAAAAGTTGTACATGGAGGGTTAAGGAGTGCGTAGGTTAACCTATGGTGGTTGTGGACCTTGGAAAAAATGGGAAAAGCCGTCTCTAGAGCCAGTATTGCATGTCTGTTCTGGGCTACTGTAGAAATATGGTGGTGTAACATGATGGGTTCATTCTAAGGTGATAAATACACACCAATTCTTGTTTTCAGGAGATTATACACTAATTGACACATCCTTTTGAATATTATATTGAATTTCTGCAAAATTCCATATAAATAAATGCTACTAAATTGTACACACTGCAGCTTTAATTCAAGTCTATCTGGGCTTATAAGAGACAACACGGTTGAGTGGAGGCTGGAGAAGAGGAGCTGAAGTTGACCAACTGGCCAAATGTTAATTTGTTCTTGTTTTTCTGATGATTTACAATTTAGACTCCTGCTGTTGTGTCCTCAAGCAAGGCACTCAACAGAAACACTTCAAGTAAACATCCAGCTGAGGAGGCTAATAACTTTATTCAAATTCAAACTGTGGTAAGCAGCCTCAGGTAAGGGCATGGAAATACAGTAGATATTAGAGAGGTTAAAAAAACAAAACAAAACAAAACAAAAAACAGCTTAAATGGCCATAAAATGTCAACAGTGCATTAAAGTCTGAATGAAAGTAATTTTAAGGCAAATGTAAGGGGTTATATATATATGTATGTAGTCATCTCAGTCGTCCAGTAACAATGCAGGAACAATGGAAGAAAATTTCTGAGCATGAATCCTACATTATGTTCTCAGTCATGGTATCTCCATAGAGGAAAACTGAAAGTTGTGTTTATGTTTACAATTACTTTTAAAAGTGGAATGTTTCAATTCATTCTATCTAGTGGTTGCCTTAAAGGGTAGAAATGACCAACCAAATAAAAACATGTTTTTGTAAAGCATTGTTTACTGATGGGGAATGCAGTCAGGGGCTATGGTCCAGGCTTAAAACCAAAGGAGACCATGCTTTTACTGTTGTTGCCCCAATGCTGTGGAACAAATTCCCCCCCAGTATTAGGTCACCTGAGTTGGTGCCTCATTTTAAAAAGCTTTTAAAGATCCACTTGTACAGAACGGCATTTGTTAATAATATAGTATAATTGCTGTTTTTATTGTGTTTTTGTGTGTTATTCTGTTAATATTGTTTTATGTCAAGCACCTTCGGTTTTGAAAGGTGCTATACAAAATAATGTTTATTATTATTATTATTATTATTATTATTATTATTATTATTATTATTATTATTATTATCATTATTATTATTATGATGAAGGTGCTGCAGCTGACTGTATCCCTTGTTCTCTCTTTGCCATGAGTGCACACATATCAGTTGCAGGTGGTACAATGTCACGAGCGACAATTTCTTCACCTCTGATGAACTCAGCAAGCAGCTCCTGAAGAAATGGAAGATCACCATGGTTGTTACAGTTAGAAAGAACAAGCTTGAGCTCCCTCTTGCACTCTTCGCAATGGGGGGAGAGAGAGGCCTTCTCATCAAAGATTTGTCTTGACACCCACCACCACCACTCTACTTTTCTATACCTTCCAACGAGGAAAAAAAGAATGTGGTCCTGCTGAGCACACTGCACAAAAATGGATGAAATCAGTGATTTTGAGAACAAGCAGCCAGCAATCATCCTAGACTACAGCCACAAAAAAGGAGGCGTGGACAGTCTGGACAAGGTGATTGGAGCTTACACCTGTTGGAGGATGACCGCCTGCTGGCCCTTGGTCATCTTCTATAACATCATTGATGTATCCTCATACAATGTCTTTGTGATATGGAACAAGATCAGCCCTAACCTTGATGTCTGATCAGCAGAACAAGAGGAAGGTGTCCCTGGAGTAGCTGTGGGAAAGGCACTTGTAACCCCCACACATTCAAAGACAAGAGTGCCTCCCCCGCGCAGCAGCCTCTGCAGTGCTTGTGAAAGCTGTTCAGAGGCTGATGCTGCAGCTGGAGTAGGCAAGAGGAGGAGATACTGATTCTGACCACCCAAAGAATCACACACATAGTACAGGTAAAACAAGTACTATGTGCTGCACGTGTGAAAAATGCATCTGCAAAGTTCATGCAAACACACTTTCATATTGTCCTAAATGCTAATTAGGGTTGACTGATTGTTCTTAATTTTTTCAGAAGAAATGGGGGGGAGAAATGGCTCAATATAGTGTGCTTGAATTAATATACAGTATGAAATAATATATCACTGTGTTGCTGAAAAACAGTTAAATACAATACATTCATACAAGTGTTATATTGCTAAAAAAAATTATGTTTACACTCATGCAGTATATTTAGTAATAATAATCGTTATAATAATAATAGTAATAGTAATAAACATCTACTTTTGTAAAGAAAGCAATTGTGACAGTTATAAAAAAATGAGTCACTTTTTTCTGCACTGTGGAACCCAAATATTCACAAAGTTGGTGATGAATGATGCTTGTTTCTTCATGCTTAATTAATTTTAGGGGTTAAGTGGAGGTGAGTCAGTTTTTATCCTTAAAACAAGGGGCCAATACCTACTATTAGGACTAAAAAGGGAAATTACATCCTTCAAACTGGAAATCATAACAGCAGACCACTATAAACCACGAAACAAAGCAAAGAAAAGTTCAAACCTGTTCTGGAAGAAATAAATGAATAAATGAATGTCTCAAAGAGAAGACTAAATAGTGACAAATGGTGAGAGGAAGTTACTTTGAAACTCATTTAAACCACAAATATGAATAATAGGTGAGAAGCAGTGTAACGGTTGTCAAGACCAACATATATAAAAAAGAAAAAGAAAGCCTCTTTCTTAAGGATCTTTTCTTTGCATGGATGTGATTTCCAAGAGAAAGATACATTTTTGTCTCATAGTTCCTTTTTTCGTTCATGTTGACATTGGCTGAAAGTGATTTCTTGAGCTTGGAGAAAAACACACACACATCCACATGCCTGCAGAGAATTGCAAAGCCACTCCATCATATTGATTGATTCACCACTTTAGCATAGAAAAATAATCACAATTCACACTCTGTAACTGGCATCATTTAAAAGACATTATTCAAACTGTACACATGGTAGTGCAGGAAGAAGCTCCTCGGCACTGTGTCTTGTCTTTCATCCTCTGATCGGCTTCATCACAGTCCTGCTGTTCTTTTCAGGAAATGCACAATGTGATCAAACAATAGTAGAGAAATAACATAGATTAAGCAGTATTTACTACTGTTTACTGTTGCCAGAGTGAAAATTGGTCTCTCTATTTGATTTCCAGGGCAGAACTCCCACCTGGATTAAAAATTGGAATAACTGCAGGGATGAATAAATTACTTATTACCTATTATTAATATTTTCTAGGGTCTAATTTTCATATCTGTGAGTGTGGAGGGTTTGCTTGTTTATTATCAGTGTAATGAGGCCTCATCTGACACTAACTTTGTAAAACTATCTAATGAATATGTCAAATTGTCAGAATCTCATTGAAGCTTCATTAAATCATCTCTGATAAAGAAGTACAATAAGTATACTGTGTTGATTTGTTGAAAAAAAACAAGTATGTTGATGAGCAATTAACTACTATGGTGATAATGATGTTAAATCACAGTGATTAACACGTATTCACAGCAGCACACGCCACATTAGAAGTTGCAACCACATTAAAAAGCACAACATGATTGTGTTTTCATATTCATGAATTAGTGTTAATATAAATTTAAAAAACAGAATGCAAAAGTAAGTGCTTGTTTCATTACGAGTTTCATTGTATCACTGGCAAATAACTTGAGCATTCACAGAAGTATCTTGTACTGATCACATCTCATGTGCAGTTAGTCTTATCCCATTGTAATGTCCATTTGTCATTCATTCACTTTAATGTTATTATTTGTCTATGTCTCTGTTCAGCTTCAATAAAAAAGACCTTATAACACTGGCATATTCAAGTTTATATATTCTACACTAGTTTCCACTTCACTGCCCCTTTGTGTTTTAGTCTCAGATGAGAATAATTAAGTTTTTACCAGAACACGTCAGCGGTAACGCAAAGGCAGAAACAAAGCAAAGGTTTGCTGGAAGATTATCACAACAGTACAATGAGAAATACAGTTTTCTGTCGAAGTCAGAGAAGATGAGACCACTGGTTCTCAAAACACGTCAAGTCTTGTGTCATATCCGAGTCAAACCTGCAAAGGCCATCGGTCAGGCGGATTAAATGTAAATGAGTTCTGCCTTGACACACTCGCTTCATGTTTTCATACATTATTCATGATGCAACCACATATATAACATATATTTCAGTGGTTATAGAGACTGTTAATCACAAGTAGTATAGCGCACAATAAACATCTTTAAATGTGCTCTTAACCTCAAAACCTTTACGTGGCATGTTTGCACACAGCATGGAAATCATCAAATTGTTTAGGTACAGACTGGAAGAAGGCAGACAGTTTATAAAGTTTGTTTTGAATCACAGATCTGTCAAAAAAAAAAAAAAAAAAACCTGCTGCACTTCTTAAAATATAGAACAAATAAAGCAGAAAAAAATATATGAAAATATAGAAATACATTAACAAGTAGAGACTTAGGAGGATTATTACTTTTGTAACGGCATGCAAGTAATTCACAAAGTACGTGGAAAGTGCTAAACAGCATAATTAAAAATGGTACAGGAAAATTGGATTATCCAAACAACTTTATTAGTCAACCAATCATAACCAAGATAAAATAGATAGCTTATTCATTTAATGATTACTTGTGGATGTTGGTTATAATGTAGCAAATTATATTGTGGATCCAATAATGAAGGGAGGTGTGGAGAAAGACATCGTTACGGATAATTTGTTGGTCAGTGGTTAACTCATTATTGGAGAGAGTGCTCAGGATCTATAATATCAATATACCTGGCTGATGCATTATGCCACAACTCTCCGTGGATAGTCTTTTAGCCTTCACATATAGTACCACAAATATTATATGCCAATAAATCCATCTGTGGGTTTAGGGAGTTAGACAATCATATCGTCTGTCCTTGGGTTCCACAAGGTTCAGTGTTGGGTACAAAGTCGTTTATATTGCACATTAATGATATTTGCAACGTGTCCAAATTGCTAAAGTTAGTTTGTTTGCAGATGATACACATTTATTTTCTTATGGGTTAATATTTGGAATAGTTTCTGGATAAAGGATGAAAACTGAATTGAACAATGTAAAATGATGGTTTGATATTAACAAATTATCATTCCATTTCAAAAAATAGATTTATAATATTCAGATATTGAAAAAAAACAAAAATCAAGTACAAATCATGATAGATAATTTTGAAATATAAATATTACATATAAAAATACTTATACATCCATTGCAGTATTGCCCAAAACAAATGCCATTCTCAATCTAAATTCACATCTATACATTCATTATATTGTACTTTTGTTTTATTATTATTTCATACATTAACTACTGTGTGGTGGTTTGGGAAAAACAAACAACACATATCCATTTTTTATGCTAATGAACTATAATGAGAGCTTATTATAATAAACCAACCAGCAAATTATTTATATAGTCACTCACTCTCAAATTTGGATATTTGGTGGAGTTTAAACTGCACAATATTAACTTATAAAGTTAAGATGCTTCCAGACTGTATTCAGAGGTTGTTTTAAATTAGAGTGAGTCAGTATGAACTAAGAGGGATTTGCATGTTTAGATGAGAAAAAACACAAAAACAAAGATGTATATCACAGATGTATATATCATAACTAGTTGTGAAATAGTTTTGAAACATATTATCACACAATAATAGCTTATTATAAATCCCCCAGTCCAATTTAATTACATAGTTCTGATAGTCAGACGTAGTGGATTACAGGTCAACCTTGATGTAACATTACATGATGCACTCATTTAAACTCTTTTAAATATGTGAACCAAAGTGGAGCAGCTTTCAGACTCCTTTGCCAAATTATTAATTTATGTCATTGTTTGTTGGATCATAGGCTATATTTGGACAATGCTGAATACTAATTGTTGTAGAAATATGCCTGTTTAAATCTTATTAAAACTCAGCTTTAACATAAAACCTAGAGTAGGATGACCCTTGCTCCGGTCAGCACCATGGACAGAGACAGCACAGCAGAAGAGCTCTCTGTCGAGGAAACAGAGCTTCTTTATTCACTGCAGTATATTATGCTACTGTTGATTCTTTGCTGCTTTCATTTAATTCATTCAGCCATACTTTATAAACCGATTTAGTCACCGCTCTCTCTCTCTCTCTCTTCTCTCCTCAATGCAGCTCGGCAGCACTGTAGGCACATTGGACGTTCTCATTCATCATACTGACTGCTGTTGCAATACAACGTGGAGTAAAAGTTCCCACTTCTAACAAGCAGACCAGAGAGAAACCTCACAGATAAGTATGCACCGCACTAACTTCAGCCACTTACAAATTACTGTACAGATTCCGTTCCAAATGCATCAACTATTGTTTGGATATACTGTATATGGTATGTTACAGGAATATGTACATGTACAGTATGTCAGTTTGTAGATACAGTAAGAGTAAGAGTCGGGAAACTATCTCATATACTATGTTATGTTCATGGCTGCAGATGGCTGTAGTTAGACTTGTATATGAGCAGCAACTCAGCAACTACTTAACATTACAATTAATGATTCACACCCTGAAGTCTCACATACATTCACATTGACACTATATCACTAAACTTTTAAAAACGGGGGGATACTAACACATTATACAAGCTAACATATCTTAAATATATTTGAATATCTCTTTTGTTGTTATTTATGTATCACTTTTTGATGCAGTTAAGTTAAGATAAGAGAAAAGACAAAAACAATTCAAGAAAAGGATAACATTTTATACCCTGGGGGTGAAACTGAATTCATCCTGCTTTTCCTGTGAAAATCAAAATGCACTTTGCCTTCTTTTTGCTCCGTTTAGCTCAAGGCAGCACATGTGTACATGTCTGTGTGAGTGTTACAAGGATAGAAACACTATCCACCTCCACATTTCAACATCTCATACAGAGAACATGAACTGAACTGAAAACCAGTGTGTGTTTATAGTTACCTTTGACCTCCAACTTTTTTACTAGGATTTTCAGTCACTCCAAGACTCTGAAACAACCAATCTATAAAGTCTAAAATAAGTAGGCTGAAACCAATACCAACAACATGTGTAAGTATGAGCATCAAGATTTGGAAACCATTATCTGCTCTCTACTTTTGCACTGGACTGGACTGGTCTTTTGTTTCAAGTGGAATAACTTTGCAGACGTAAACAATGCAGTGAAGTATCAAAGAAGAAACAATGCTGATGAGAGAGTGTGAGAGAGAGTGAGTAAAGACAGTGCTGGCAGTGGAAGCCTAGTTATTCCACCCGCTGATAGAAAACAGTATGGGTGTTTTCATGAAAATGATAGTCTGGGTGTCAACCTTAACCCAAGTCCAGGACTGTAGCAAGGTAACTGAAAAACATAATGAGGTAGCCTTTGTTCACTAAACTCTCTATCGCTCTCTCTGTGTCTCTCTCTCTGTCATTGAATTATGCACGGATGTGCTACCCTCTATTCTCCCAATTAGGACAAGTTAATAGGTTCACAACCTCATCTTCATGCGGCTATAAAGGCACGTCTGTTTGTTATCATTCTGCTGCACAGTGCAGCATTTACTACATATTGCATATTGTGAAAACAGAACCTGCCAGTTGGCAAGCATAATTTATTTAGAAATGGCTGTGATTGAAGTAAATTACCGGCTTTCCTTTTATCTGTATCAGGACACTTTATGGAGTGAATCTAAAGCATATTGATGTAAAATCCTAATAATACCACACCGTATTTCACAGCACCCTCTCTCTGCTTGGTACAGTGACATTCAGAAGTGGATCATTTGCAACCAAGTTGCAGATATCGTGATAGATGGTGGTACAGATGTCAATGACTCTGCAGCTCTAGTTTCTTCTGCTGTTGGTCTCTGTTCTTAAATGTCCTGTCTATTTCTAAAAACTCCATCCCAGGTTTGTAGCACACTGGACCTTCATGTGATGGACCAATGACTCCACAGAGTGTTTGATTTGAATGATTTGCTTGTTTTATACTGTAACTGCAGCAAAACCAGATTTTAAAAAATCCTTAGACTTGTTTTCCTGTTTTAGTGTGACTTTTACTGTGTCACAACAGATGTCAGATATTTTAATGACCCTTCTTGCCGAAAGGCACTAGCTGTCTTCAAGTATTGAACAATAAGTTTCAGCTCACTGCTTTTCCATTAGAGCACTGCTGTAACCATATAGCAATCCATGAGTTGCTGTGTCTATTCATAAATGAGGGAGAGTAGGAGCAGAGAAGAAGATCGATAGGTAGACATAACAGAAAAGTCTGATTTAGTGGGACTCTGTTCAGCAGTCTGGAGTAACAACAGATAAGGAAGAGAGATCAGTTGAGGAGAGATGTGTATGTTATTACAGTAAAAAAAAGGTAGAGATAAGTAAGTATTATCATATAAATTTTGATGATTGTTATGTGTTGATGCATCAGTGCCCAGAATAAGCTGATACATAGTATCTATAGTATAAAAAATGTATCACACATCAGGATATTAAACCAACATTAACTATTAAAAATAATCATCCCCTAAAGCTCAGTGAATAATTAAATACCAATTTGTGTGCAATTAATATTATTAAGCCACATGAGGAAGCGATTGCAACTGAAAAAGCAAAGGAAGTAACTACATAGACGGAGTGAATGGCAAAACAAGAAAAAAAAATCTACTGAGTATCCTCTCATTTCCAGACTGAATGTTAAAACCATGCATGTCTTTAAGCTGCATACATAGTGATGTATTGACAGTATAATACAGTTAAAAGGTTTCTACTGTGGAGCTGCAGATCCATATAGACTGCCACGGTTGGACATCTATCAGAGCTTCACAAGACAGAGAGGAGGAGAAAGACAAACATTTTTCAGAGACTCATAGAAAACATTTACTATTGGATTTTCTTTTTTAGAAATGTTAGGTCTATAACCCCATTTTTTTCTATTCAACATATTGGCTACACAGTCATGCAAAGTCACTATATAGTAATGGCAAAAGGCACCGTGTAGAATAATGGAATTAAAATGTTGCTGATAAAAAAAAATGCATTAATAAAAGCAAATCAAAAAGTAAATTAGTATCAAAAAAGGCATCACCATTTAAAATGTAATGTTTAAAACCTCATTCTTTACAATTAAAGGTGTCACTGTTGTCTGCTTTAGTCTGTAGATATGTTCAAACCAAAAATATAGTATTCAAAGCATGAATATTTCATCTGGTGCACATCACTCCTGATTATGAGTATGATTGAGTGATTTGCCATTAGTATTAGAGAAAAAATATATATACTGTGTAAAGAGTGACATCATCAGTTATGTAGAGTAATGCAAATCTACTTGCTGGTATTTATTGCTGCTGTTATGTGAATACTGGTTAGGATTACAGTGCGTCCTTATTGACATTCAGACTGCATTCTTTCATGAATCTGAAATACACTTCATTAAAAAAAAGCACGGAAAGCTGACAATTTAATTTAATAATCCAGCAATCCATCATCCTGTCATTCAATTAAAATAATAACATTGCTGAGGATTGAAACATCTTCTACTGCATGGAAAATTCAATAGAAACACTAATAATGATTTGTCATTCACTTATCACTTTAAGCCTTTTAGAAGTGATGAGTGATTGTCATTCACAGAGCAGACTTCCAAGGTCAAACTTTTCAATATCACTATCCAATATCTAAACTGTCACTTTTTTGTCGATACAGAAAAAAAAAAAGTACAGATCAATCAGACGATCTTCTATTTGAGTCAACTTAATAAGACTGCACAACTATTATCAAATTAGGTTTGCATGTGCAGTTTTTTATCTCTGAAATCGGTTTTTATGCCTGCAGCACTGAGGCAGCTGTGTCTATTCATCATGCAAACAAAATCATAAATGAATAAATAAATAAATGAAACACTGTCACTGCACACAAGCAAGCTGCCACTGGTTAAACTCAGCGTATTCTTGATGGTAGATGAAACTAGAAGTATCCAAAATTGGTTCAGCTGTGAAAAAGATTCACCTGGCATTTCAGCTCAAAGAATGTGTTTATGTTTTTCAGTCTTTTGATGTATTGTGTGTGCTGTCAGTTGGGAATTGAAGCAGGGAAAATGTGCGTGATGTTTAACAAGAGAGATGAACACATGTGTGGGAGTGTTGGAGAGATGGTGAAAATCAGAATTGCCTATGATGTCCATGGCAAAAAAATAAATAAAAATAAAAACAGTAAACAAATCAATAGAAAATGTGTGTTCTGCTATAAAACACCTGTGAAGATTATGTGCACAAGATACCGATGGTGTCGTCAGCCACCGTTAACTTTGAGCTGACTCGGCTCCTTAATGTTCAGTTGTGAAATCAAATGTGACCAATGTTATAATCCTAATCTTTACTTTCCAACATGATGCATGACTCCAATCAACGAATATCCCACCTGGAGATGATGAATAAATGTAAACCATGAACATGTTAAGTAAAATAGCACCAAACAGTCAAAGCAGACAGCTGGACAGTGACAAGGACATGGCCGGAGGAGATGATACATTTTTCTTCTGCTTTGAAGGACAGAATATGGAGGTTAGTCTTTGTGTGTGGAGTCTGGTGGAGAACAGATAGAGACAGCTGAGGTCCAACCCACTGACAGGACACAAGAGAGCAGCTCCAGGCCTCTGGCTCTGACAGAAGACAGGCTGAGAGGGAGGACAGCTGGTCAGCTTTGGATCAGGACAACATGAAAGATATGAGAGGACAGAACCAAAGACTGGGCACTGATGGGGCACCCATCATCCCTCTGGATGAGCAAGAAAACAAACACCTACTTCACAGCGTCACAAAGTTCACATCATGTGAGGATGTGTCCTTCATTTAAAATTGAGGACAGCAGGGTACTGACCTTCATAAGATACATGTGCATAGGATTGCTTTGCTATATTAAAGAGAATCCACACAAGTCCAAACTTCAAACGGTATATATTTAAACAGAGTATTGGGAGTATACAGAGTGAGTGTCACAAGTGGAGGAAAATATCAAGAGTCTGAACATGCCAAGAGTTTGTTTGATTCTTCAAAACCTCTCAGTTCATCAGTCTGAGTGATGAAGTGTTGTTCCCATGAATGTCTCAGCATACATTTATATAGAGGTTTTAGTGATTCACTGTAACAAATTTCTGTAATTTCTACAGTAAAAAATTGCAGTAGCTTCTTGTTCTAACATTTTACAAGGTGTAACTGTATATTGCAATGCATTATGGGTAAAAAATAATTACAGTAACTTAAAGCATTTTTTCACAGTATCACATTGTAAAAGTACAGGATGGTTGTGTTTTCACTGGTTCTGACTGTAAACGATACATTACAGTTAAACACTGTTAGTAGAAGGCGCGGTTTGAAACAGGACACCACATTTGATGGCGGACGCAGGAGAGCGAACATCCATCCACTCAGTGTAAGTAAGTTATTAACCTACAAAATTAAAATGTGATTCAAGTAGTAACTTCATGCAATATAATTTGACCGTGTATCAGCCTGGTTTGCTCGTCTAAACTAAAATGTTAAAATACCACTCAGTTAGATATATTTAGTTACTCTGTAATCTCATTTTAAAAAGCTGCAAAACTAGCATGTTGGTAAGAATAATGTTTCTTTATTTGTGTTAGTGACTGTATTTCATCATTTTATTATCTTAGTATTATTTATATCTTCGTCGTGTTTTATACGGAATATATGGGGTGTGGGACTCAGACTGCACCGTTTTTGCATATGTTAGCTAGCGAAAAACTGGTTAAGTTAAGCTAAGCTAACGCTAGCTACGTGCATTAGCCCCGTCACCTGCAGGACAGAGGGAATGCCAGCAAATTATCTAAAACCCTCAAGGTTAGAAAACTGTTGGAGCGAAAGCCTATAGTGCATAGTTGCCCAGTCTGTTGTTTTACATAAAACATGTTATTTATGCTGTATACCTGTATATATTTTTTGCATCAATTTATTTTTATTTTTTTATAAATGTTTGATGTAAAATTGATTTGTTAACATCTTAAATGTTCTGTGCACTTTGATAAACAGGTTCAAGTCAGTTGACAGTTTTGTATAAATACTGTGACCAAAAACTTTTCACCTTATCAGGAACATTGTTCCTCTTGTTACACACATCATAACATAACATAGATAACATTTAATTGCGGTGAGTATCAGAATCACTGTATCAGGAGACCATCGTTATAATGGACAAAACGTATGTGCTTGAAGGGGATGCTAGTGGATTATTTTGTTACATTTTCCATTATGAATAACAGGGAGTTATGTTTATTCAACTCTCTGCATTTCCATTGTTTTGCAGTTTTGAACATTTGGAAAACTGATAAGCTTGTCTCCAGAACTTGGTGGGTTCTGCTGTCTCTTGTAAACAATGTATTTCATTGTCTTTTTCTCTGATTTTGTGACTTCAGATGCCTCATCAGGATCAACCCAAACATTGGCACAAAGGTGAACAAGTGGATCAGTCCAAGAAGTGGGAAGGTGCAGCAGAAGAGGAACAGCGGTGTCAGCCTTCATGTCTCTGCACTCCTCAAAAAATTAATGGACTTTGAATTGTCACAAAAAGACAGGACAATGGAACTTTATTTCACTAACAAAGTTCCAAAAGTCTGGTTAGTTATTACACGTTACACTGTATTGAGTATTAATAAATGTTCTGTTTTGTTGCAGCACTGACTCTTGTTTTATTTAACAGCTGAAGATAATCTAATGTAGTGTTGATACATTTTGGATTATGAGCAATCAAAGTGTGCTTAATTTGCTAAATGTGACCAACAAAGATTAACTGTAAAAACATTTTACAATAAGATATTGAATTATGAAAAATTACAGTTATTTACTGGCAACATTAGTTGCCAGGTAACTCATGTATTTGAATGGAATACAAGATAATGTTGTAAACTAAAATACAATTAATGGTTGTTTCTAATATGAAAAAAACAATACATTGCTGTAATTTATATACAGCAAAAAAACTGTAAAAAGGTATCCAGTAATATACTGTAATTATTTTTACAGTAATTTTACAGGACTTTATTGGCAACTTTTTTGCCTGCAACTTACTGTTAATTCTACAGGTAATTCGTTACAGTGTTGTTAGAGAGTTCATTATGGACTCAAGAGTATTCTACCAGAAATATACAGGAGACAAGAGGACTGACCAGCTTAATGTTTGTATGTGTCTAAATATTGATAACTTGAACACTGATGTAATTTAAAAGAATTTACTCACTAAACAAAATGGCACAAAACATGACAATCACTGACATGTGTACACCACAAGTACAGTATGGTATAAGTATACGGATGTGAGCAGTGATCAGTGGAAATGTGGATTACTCCGCACTAGTGGACTGTTATTTCATAGACATTTCATTTTTATTTTATTTACCTTTATGGCTAACACTCAATGAGTATTAATGAGAATATAAAAACAGATCAGTCTTAAATTTATGGATGGTTTCCCTGGAATACTTAACCACCGCGTCCGCTGTCGTTACATGGATCCTGCTTGCTCCGGTTCAGTCGCTTTCAATCTGGCAGACACACACACACACACACACACACACACACACACACACACACACACACACACATACACACATACACACACACACACACACACACACACACACACACGATCCCCTTACCATGCCCGATAAAACTTGAAGTCTGGTGAATATTGGTGACGCAGATGTCCCTGCCTCTTTTATTTCTTTGACTTTACATAGTAATGTCTGCATCAGGCTGCATCACACAGTTTCATAAAATGAGGTTTTCACATGATTGCGCCAGTGATTAAAGAGAGAGAGAGAGAGAGAGAGAGAGTGTGTCATGGTGAAGGGGTTTAATGAATATCTTTGAATAGCCTGTAGTAGTAAACATGGATTTGTGTTTCTGTCATTCTTGAACAATACAGTATTCTTTTACTGTGAGGAGACGTGCATTAGACTCACATTAATGTGGCTGTGGGTCAACGCAAATCTTGTTAAAATGCATTATACATCTATTAAACTGTTTACATTACCCTCTCATGTCACACAAGGGGATAACATGATAGATTCACCAACTCTGAAGGTCTTGTAACTATAATTAGGTGTCAAATAATGCACTTTTTGTAACATTTACACACACACCCTCACACACACACACACCTCCTTGTAGCTGTAAAATTGTGGCAGGACTCCTGTGGAGCCAGATAATCTTTCAGGGGAGAGAGACACAGCAAAGAGTAGAACACACACAAATGCATGCACGCACGTACACACAGCTCGTACAAAAGAGCTAAGTCTTTATCACGACAGCTCTGAAACTGACTCAGTCCTACTGAAGTAATCAGAAACAGCAGGATGCTACTCTGCATGTGAGCGTGTGTGTGTGTGTGTAAGAAAATCATCATACTATTTCTTCTGACAGGTTCAATTTCTTAGTTGGAGCACTGAGTTCAAACCACAGTTAACTTGTGTCTCATTTGACTGGCAGCTGCTGCTGCGGCTCCTGTGAAGAGACAAATCACATCACAGCAAAGCAAATGCAGCATCAGTGTGTGGAAATGGTTGAATATAAAATGATCCAGGACCGTCTCATTGCAGCTCATTCACTACTAGCGTTATAATCGGCTGAAGGAACGTCAGCAGCATTAAAAACAGAATCCTGAGTTGCCTTTTGCCACTTGTGGCTTGTAAACACAGAAAAAAAGCCTCTTCCTGATTAGCTCAATACGAAGTGAAGCGCACACACACAAAGAAATGTTCTAAACATTCATCAAAAAACAAGAAATTCAAGCAGACAGGATCTCTGCAGAGTGTGAATGTTAAAATGCTGTTTAAAAGGGTGGAAATCATGCTGATTTCACTTTTGATGTTTATTTCATGAGCATGCAAATTGTTTCACATTTTCATGAATTTAAAACATTAAAATCCTTAATGTTGTTGAGGCAAATACTAAGCTTATTCCAGAGCAGTGGTTAGTGAGGAGGAGGAGGACGTGAACGGAACACATTTCATTGGTTATGAGTAAGCGCTTGTAAACAAAATATACAAATTAAATCCATAAACTTAGGAAAGAGTGATGCAAGTGACAAAGTACATTTATGTGAAATATTGGCAGTATTGTCGCATTTCTTATTCCCGGGTTTGTCAGTGGGTGTGAAGCTCCAGCCTGGAAAGAGACTTGAAAGTCAAATGTTTGGTGAGTCAAGATCCTGCAATATTGCCGTAAATCAGACCCCTCTTACTGGCTTTACTTTTTCAAACTGAACCAAACAAAGCTAGCATAATTCTATAATCAGGACAGTGTCGGCGTCTAGTATTGACCGTCCTTCAATGCCAGCTCTCCCTCTTACACAGACGGTGATTTGGCATTGCGACTACCTCCTCTGCCGGCTTAATGGTGAAACAATAAGGCTCCTCATTTATGTGCCATCATGTAGAACAGAAGAAAGAATCCAAGCTTCTCCACTGCAAACAAATGACTTCCTTCATTAAAGAAGAGGGATTCGGGATCTCATGGACTGCATGGTACTGGCCTTCATTAGTCTCATGCTCCACTCTTTGAGGTTTTATTTAAATGAAACTAACTCCTACGCTCGTCACTGCATATTATTGTTTTTTGCATGAGCGTGAATGATTTTCACTATAAATGAAAATCATTTATCAGATGATTTCATTTATAATGAAAATCATTTGGACCATTGTTCATTATGAACATAATGCACACTCTCATAATAACGGCACTCTCCCTCACTCACTCTCACAGCTGGCCTCTCCTTTAGTGCTTATCATCATGTGGCTCACAGCCCAGCTCATATCTGAGGGAGCTGCTGATTATGAAGCACCATCGAACCTGAAGAGATGGAGCCAAGTGTAGCACCATTTCACACTGCAGCGGCTACACAAGAGTGACCAAGCCTCCTCTGTTTGCTGCTGCACGTCCTGCAGAGCAACAGGCAATTTTAAAAAGGAAATGTTACACCTATGATGCGATTGCTGTAAACTGGGAGGTATTAGATTAACATACATTGCAGTATAAATGGAGTCTTAAAAGCCTTCTTTAAAAATATGTCTTCAAGTTTAACGGCTTCCCTCCTTACACGCAGATTTTCTCTGTGTATTGTTAAACCATATTTTGTCCCTGGGGGAATTTCATGGTGTGGATGTAATGGTTAACTGCATCTCAAAATTATCCAGTCACATTACTAATTCAAATTATTCAGTATCTGTGCTTCCTCCGTGATAACATTATCTGCAAAAAATGCTCTCTTTACAGAAATTATGCATACTGTATTTGTCTGCAAAATGTGCAGGGTTTGCAGAACAGGAACAACTGGCAGCCAGAGACCTTCAAGGAATCTACATGAGCATAAAAATAAGAAGAAAGTCATTTCAAATGTCCAATAAACCAAAACCCTGAGAAAACACTTTCTTCAAACCTGTTCTCCTCAGCAACCTTAAATGGTTTATGTAACCAAGACACAATTAGGCACCGGTGGGAAGGAGGGGGGGGCTGGGCAACTGAAGCTACATAACAAGCCTCATACTGTTGATAAAAGCAGTTAGTCTTTACAGTGTAAGAAAATCTCCAAGATCCAAACTTTATATTTGGTTGCTCACAGCTTACTGTGTTAAAGTGCATTTTTGCTGACCTGATCAGGATAACTGCTGAGGCTCTGAATAAATGAGCTCCAAATAAATGCTTAAAGCTTGTTCTTCCCTTCTCAAACTGTAACAGTAACAAATAGTGCTGACCACTGTATGGCAAAAGTGTTCTTTATTGTGAGTTGTATCATCTTTTAGGCTGGCTAACTAGACAATCACTACTACCTTTCCTACTGGACAAAGCTTACTTTCTAATCCCACGCAGACATATCTTGTGCGTTTTTTTTTGTGGTCAATTTATTAAAGTTGTTTTTCCTTTTAAAAGAACATCAGCGTGACATTCTGTCATTAGAAGTGGAGCCACTGAATCAGTCCATTTGCCGGCGTTACCTCCTGGCAGGCTCAGAGGCAGAAACAGTGTACCGACTAAGAAAACAGCACTCATGTACACAAACAAACACGGCTTGATATCCTGATTTACAGGAATGCGCTTCGGTAGAAGTGAATCTGCGGCTCCGTCTCGCAGTAGGTTGAGAGAAACTAAACAAGATTAAAACAACGTGCCACGGAAGCGGAGCCCTGCAGGATGTTTGGCTGTTTATTTAACATTTCCACCTTGTTAAATATTCAAGTCTGCCTTTAGTTAAAACTGAAATAAGAATTCTGCTTCCTTCAGAGGTCAAAAAACCTGCAGGGCAAATAACACATATTTGTAAACACGGTGATGAAACTCATGGTTGGTTTCTAGATTCATCCCCTGCTGCCATTTAAAACATTACTCATGCATGTAATGATGAAATTTTGCTCGCTGTCACTAAAGTGCTTTTTTACACACTACTTAACTCTGTGGTAATGTCTTGCTTAGCTACATTGCTAATGAATAGCAGGAATAAAGGACATTTCATGCATGTAACTGCTCAGAACAGGCTTTGGAGACCGGGCTTCACATTTGTACTGAGTGGAATCATATGTACAGGTTGCCAGAGAGATATCAGAGTGTGTAGTAAAATAGATATCAGTGATCACAACGCAGCAAATGCTTGTCTGTGAGATGACTGCATAATGCTGAATAAAACATACTGTACCACCTGTACATGTGTTGCTCTCTCCACCTTGTCTAGCCAGTTTCTCTCCTCTGGGACTGAGACAGTTCAGCAGTGCCAGGTTGTCATTTTAAATTTCCTTTGCTGCCTGTGCCAATCTTGTATGTTACCTTTGGGACAGATTTGATCTTTGCTCTCCCACTCTCCCCATCTATGTGTGATTGGCTGCTCTTGTCCTGGCCATGGCTAGAGGCTGTTAGAGTGGCTCAGGGGGTCTTAATGCAGGTGGGACTTGGCAATATGTGGCGGTGTTTGTGTGTAGCTGTGTAGCTGTGAAACATGTGGAGAGGGAGTATAATGTATAATCTCTCTCTCTCTCTCCTTGCCTCCTGCTTGCTGTGTGTCTCTTAACCTCGTTGTGGGTCACATCCACTCTTAGAGCCTCTCCTGACACTACCACCATGACACATGACATGAAAACAACAGACCCTGATGCCTACAACCGCTGCAGAGTGAACCTCAGGTCACTGTGACTACAGACCTATGACTGTGTCTAATGTTTGCGCTTAACCCTATGGGTGAACTGGGGCATTCGGTATTTATGGTTTTCATATTGTGATTTAGTAAGATAATGTATAAAGAAATATAATGTGGTATGAATGTGAATGCAGATGCCATTTAGAAAGTTAAAACACAACAGAACAATGAAGGGTTATACATATTTAACTTTGTAGTGACAGAAAATCTTGGTTTTAAATAATAATTATGAATGAATAATGATTGTAAATGTAATCGAAACTGTCTCATAAATAATAAATAAAGGTAGAACTGTTACAGTAATAATGACAAGTGAGGCATGATTACTAAAATGTGCTAAAAACAACAAAGTTAAAACATATAATCAATTCTATTTTTAAGAAAGACTTACAGAAACTGAGCTGTCCTGTCAGAACTCAAATAGTTTATAGCTGAACATTTCACTGCTAGTTGCTACAACTAATAAATATAGACTACTTAAGCCCCCAAGACGCAGTGAACTGTAACTGACCCAGGAATAGCACACTAGTTGCTGTTTTCCAGTGTGTTTATTTCACAACATCCATCCTCTCACCCAAGAGAAGGGTAGTCACCCTTCTCTTGTAAATGTAGATATCTCCTACCCACGATTTATCTCTCTACCTATTAGAAAGCCAGCCAGCTGATCACGTGATGTTTCTTTGTACTCATTCCGAATGGGAATCGATGACCACAGTTAATCAAATGGCTGGAAACTAATTACTTTACTGGGGCTTATGGGTAGAACACAGTGCACTGCTTTAGATCAGCATCAAAAAGCAAAGATAAGTGCGTGTCTACCCCTCAGACGTTATCGGCCAGGGTGCTCCAGCTGACGAGCTTCCTAACAGAGATAATGTCCACACTGAATCACACTGATGCTACAATTCTGCCAAAACCTGAAATAGACTGGATCCACTGCGCGGTGGACCATTTCAAACTAGCAATATCAAGGGTCTCATTATCTCGCGGATTAATTACTGCTGAAATCAATAAGAGTTTAGATAGGGATAACTATAAATGCAGATACAAGTGGTGTAGGAGTCAGAAATTAAAACGAGCCATTTAAAGGTGTTAAACACCTGATTTGCACATTTGATTATCTCTGTTATATAATTCCAGCTGCACACTCAACTAGATAATGTAGAGATAATGCTACCTGCTAAATGATGATCAGCATTCATAGTATTTATAATTAGAATCACTGTGGACTGTGAAACACAGTATTTCCACATGCACTGGTATGATTTTTTTGTTGTTGATGCAAACATAACTTAATAATATTATTCTATTTTTTCAAAAATTAGACAAGTTGAATTATTTTTATGCAAATATTATAAATAAACAAATAACTTTTAATAATAATTAATTAATTAATTAATTATAATAACTTATAGGGTGATGTTTTGTTTTTTCCAACCTTTGTTTGAAAAAGTTGTTTTAGCGCAGAATAAATGGAAATATAATATCTGATATTGTAATTTGACACAGTTGTGTAGTGTACATATCAGGTCTGGGTTTAAGTGACTGCAGTCTGACTTGCTTCAAATTGATGTGGTTCTTGTAAGTGCCAAATATTGTTGGTATCATAATTAGTTTGATGCTTAATATGAGGGAAACGTAATCTATTCAAAAATACTTGGACATTAGCAGAGACAAAACAGAACTATCACCTGCAAAAATCTCACATGGCCAAATGTAGTGAGCTGAAAGATTACAATCAACAAAAAGGCTGAGTCAGCTTTTTCTTTTTTATAATCAACTGGTATGTTGTTCAGTTGGTCATTTATTTGGTGATACTGGTCATTTTACGGTGGGGATTTGTCAGCATAGTTACATTACAGTAAAACAACACAACTGGCATCAAGTCCTAAAATGTTGTCATGGATTACTTTGAAATTCTTGTAACACTTGTTTGTCCTGTTACTGAAACCCTACAGAATCTATGAGGAAGATCAAGTAGCTCTGTTGTATGTTCACTGTAAAAAAACAAAATGAAAATACTTTGCTTAAGAACCCCTTGTCACACAAAGAAAAGCACACAGAGAAAGTTCACAGAGAGAGTTCACAGAGAGAGTTCAGAAAGCTGCCAACAAAGGCCCTCTGTTATCCATAGTGCTTTTTAAAGAGGGAGTCTCTGGTATTAAAGCTGATACACACCCCAGTCTTTGCTTAGACCCCAAAAGATACTGCCACAAGGTCATTATGTAGCAACCACACCCAGAGAGACACACACAATATCTTATTTTCATTCTATTGAATTGTGGTTACTCAAATGCCTGATGTGTTTCCTTGGGGAATTACCATATAAATAACTGCCGCTGCTTATCAAGCTTTATTTAAAACAGCCTCTGGTCAGAGAGGAGAGAGAGAGGAGAGAGAGAGAGAGAGAGAGAGAGAGGAGAGAGAGAGAGAGGAGAGAGAGAGAGAAGGAGGAGAGAGAGAGAGAGAGAGAGAGAGAGAGAGAGAGAGAGAGATGAGAGGAGAGGAGAGGAGAGAGAGAGAGAGAGAGAGAGAGAGAGAGAGAGAGAGAGAGAGGAGAAGAGAGAGAGAGAGAGAGAGAGAGAAGAAATGCACTAAAATCTATTTCTCTCCATGTGATTAGACCATCCCTTTCTTTATCTATACTTCTCTCTCATGTGTCTGTCTGCACTCTAAATATGGTCCATGAGGTACTTTCAGGAGTATGTCACATTAGTTAATCATTAGATAGATACAAACAGAGAGACCGGACAACCTTGATGAAGCGAAGAGAGAAAGATGACAAATAAAAGAAGGGTGGGACAGAGCAGGATGAGAAAGGAATATCAGATGACAGAGTCCTTGCTGTGCTCTAATAAACATACATTTTCTTGTCAAGTCATAAATCTCTTTCTCCGACCTACAGATCTGCTCTCTCACAGCATTTCTTTGCTCTACGCCCTTTCCTCACCTTTATTTTCTTTTTAACAGACACTTACAGATAAATCATGTCCTCTACACATTTATGGTGTGCGTTCATGTGATGTCTTTATTTAAAGAGTTAATGAAGGTGTCATATCCCTAGTCCTCCCTCTCTGGCTCCTATTAACTCCTAGAATAAGATCAAACAATAAACCTTTTGCACTGAAAGAAAAAGATTTGCCTCTTCTTCAGAATACCGTAATTTAGTTGTATTATATGTCTGAGGGACTGAGACATCTACTGCACTTCAAACACTTTGACGCTCAGCTACAATGATAGATGTTTAGTATAATTAAAACACTTGGCTAGATATAATATTACCAATTGGATGTATTTGGTGATGTGCTGTAAAATAAGTGTGTTAAAGGCTGTTGATTGTGCAGGAAAACTATATTGTACACAAGTCAGACAACCGAAATAAGATGATCAGATTTTATGGAGGGCATTCCACTTTTCAGCTGTGTCTGTTATCTAAATTGTAATGCAACCATTTTCAATCAAGTTAATGACATGTTATTGATCCTTACATCAGAGGTAAATGGATAGGAATTTTCTAGACTAGTATCCAAGACTGTAAAAACCACAATCCCTTGATGATTGACCTATTGCACACATGCACTTTATTGATTAGTAAAAACAAATCACTATTGGACACCACGCATGTTTGTATGCACAAATAAAACATACATACTGTATAATTTACCATGAGCCTGTAGTCTCTCCTGTGACCACCTCTAGATTCCACACTAAATTTGTTTTGTAAGAGACACAGTGGATGGTTAAAGCGTAGATACATAGAAAGGAAGCAGACCAGGTAAGGTCAGAAAGAGGTTGGAGGACATGCTGGTGTCACTAACTAATCTAGAGTTCAGTCCAGCTTTCTACAACACAGTGGACTAGATCATTGTGACAAGTAGCTCAGATCTCCCATCCAGCTCTGACACATCTTCCTCCAGCACCGACTCAAGATGATGTATGGGAAAGAAAGATTTCATATTCCGCTTAATCTTACAAAGAACTTATTGGAAAACTTCCTGGGTATCTCACATCTTTTTAATGATACATAATTATAGATCATTGTCATACTGCACTGGCTTCCAAGACTATTAGGACCTTGAAAATCATAATGTTAGTACTGAGACTGGCTCTTAATGTTCTGTACAAGTGGAACAATCTACAGACACTTGTAAAATTAGACAAACTAATCTCTCAATTTAAATCTCTTTTGACTGACAGAGGAATGTGAATTCATGTGGGTTTTTTTTTTATTGATGTTGTCCATTGTAATGATTGCACACATTTTAGCTTATGAAATATAAATCAATTTGGTTGTATTGCCTTTCTAAACAGAGAAAAGTGTGTTTGAACAGGGGAGAGAGGATGAAGAGTGAACATGAGTTTCCAACATTTTGTCTATAGATGATATGACACACCTGAAATGCATTTAGACTCATCACATGAAGCATGAAGTCTCACTGAAGAGAAAGGGGAAATACATCATTGCCATTTAAAGGAAAATATTATTTAATTTTATACAAAACCAACAGTTCATGCTGACACACTCACAATACGGCCACCTGTTATACCTTAATGAAGTTCCACTATCCACTGAATGGATGACAGATGGCTATCGGGTAAACCAAACAATAGCTGTCCAGCAAAGCATGCTTACCACCTGACATCAATCCACTGCTCGACAGTGCTTTGAGACAAGAGAGGACAATGACAAATGTCAATGGGCAACCAAAGGTCAATGAGAGAAAACCAATCTGCATTTTAACTACTTTTTGTTTGTGATTACTTTCAACTAACCTTAGTTTTATCTCTTATGTCCCTCTCCTGCAATACTCCCATATAGCATCTTCACTGCATGCTGTGTTTGTCTAAATGAGGCCTAGCATCCACTAACACACATCCACAAACACCTACAGGTTTGCTTAAGTCACTTTTGCAGTATTTTCATTCATTTTATGGAGACTTACCCTCGCCATAACCATCACCACTACTTGCCTAAATGTCTGATTTGTGTCCCTGAAAGTGACTGAAGTCATACCCACAAACATGCTTCTCGAGCTGGTCCAATGGTTTGATTTTTGGCTCAAATTCATGTAATATATACTAATATGTACATGGAGGCACTGTGGTTAAGGCTCTCTAAACGGGACAAATTTATCTGTCAATGTAAATTTCACTAAAGTGGGTATAGTTTAAATAGACTTCACAGACCACCAGTCCACATAATTAAGGCCTTTTTTAAAGTCTGAGTCTGGAATGTATCACAATTCAGGCATTTGAAATGGTTGTCTGAATTCAAAAGTATCAGTAATCTTTGCATATCCACTAGTTTAGCTTTTAACTAATACAATAAGTGCCATAATGAGTGAGGACGATAAAGCTAAACAATAGTAAGGCCATAATTCAGATGAGTTACCTAAAGCTTTCGACCTGAAGCTAACAAATTAAAATGACAAAAACAAACAAATGAATACATTTATTTAATCAATGTACCCTCCAAGTAAATCAGTTTTATCAAGTATAGATGATTTTTCCTTCTGCATTGTGAATATGTATACGAGTTTGGATTCTTGGTCGAGTGAATAGGCTCTCTATGGAGTACAAATTTGAATAGCTGTATGCACATTCACAAAAGCTCAGGTGTTCGACACAAAATCAATTATATTGCAAAACAAGGAGGAACCGCGCACTAGAATCACATCTCCCTTCAATTTAGTTTAGCAATGTTTCGACTCCTCAGGCAAATACCCACAGGAAGGCCATTAGTGAGAAAATGACTAGTGACATCCCAACCATTTAAACACATATATATGAATAAAGAACATGATTATGTCATTGATCATGTTACTGTATATACCCCTTATTTCTGCTCATTCAGTTCTAACACGTTGTTTTCCCAGAGCAGGTTTGCTTCTTCCCTCGGGAGGACAGGAGGATACTCCTTAATTACAGTGTGGTGAATGTTCATTAGTGTTCGCTGTAGGTAATCTTTAGTGTTCCCCCAACTAGACTTCCAGGAAGCTTATAAAGAAATATCCTCTTTGTTGTCTACAGAATGACAAATCCGTTGCATTCTCTGTCTAAGTGGTTGATTCTCCTCCTCTCTCTCTCCCTCTCTGTCCCTCCTACCAGCTTTGCCCTTCAAATCTTTGGAGCCTGGTGCTTAAACAACTGCCTGCTTTCTCAGGATTCAAGCTGTAATCATGAAGCAGCATAACAGTTCAGAGGAAATTCACTATTCAGTGGTGTTCATAGCATATTGTACTCCATGGGTTAAATTGTATTCTGTCAACTGGGAGTTCCGTCCCATGTGAAAGCTTTTTTCACAGTTTTCAAATTTCTGTCTTGTTCCAATATAAAAACTGATCAAAGGAAATTTACCAGCTTGTGATTCCCCTTAGGGAATGTAAAAAAGGACTTCCTATGTCAAGCACCACTTTTATTTATCGGGTGCCACTGAACAGAAACCACATTTGGTGAATATCTTAGGATAAAATCAGTTTTCTTTGTACGGTCGAGTTCTGATCCCAGAGGAATCAAGCTTATCTTAGCTCTTGACATCCTTAATTCCTTCTCTCTGCTTTCCATTATCTGTCTGTCATGCTTTATCCCTCGGTTCTCATTTTAGTAACTGTATTCTCCATCACCATAATCTCTGTCAATCTTCTCTGTTTCTCAGTCTCAGTACCAAAGCTACATCATTAAGTACACTCATGGAACATTTTCTCCATACCATCGCATAGGTATAGGAACAATACCAGTACTACACCAACTCTTTCTTTCTGGAAACTCCATTTGAATTTTTTACAGTAACAAAAACATGAAGTTTTTCCACCTAAGCTGCCATGGGCTGTTTGTTTTTTGGATGTTTTGCGATTCCTGGTTGCAAATGGGGGAGGTTCAAGTATTATATATTTGGGTTATGTTTCATGTGTCTTTTTCTATGGTTCTGTGTGTGTGTGTGTGTGTGTGTGTGTGTGTGTGTGTGTGTGTGTGTGTGTGTGTGTGTGTGTGTGTGTGTGTGTGTGTGTGTGTGTGTGTGTGTGTTAGTTTAATGGGAAGAGGATTGTTTATTGGGGTTTTGGTTTTCTGGGGTTTTCTGTTGTTTTTTTTCTCCTGTATCCCCAGCCTGCCTTTCCCTGCACACTTCCCTCCACACCTGCCCTGCATCTATCCTTGTTAGCCATGCCCTGCTCTCTGTGTTTCCCCCCAGCCAATCGGCTTCCTGCCTGTTTCCATGTCCAATCACCTGTCCTCCATTCCTTCATTAGTTTGGTTGGTATGTTAGCCCTGGTTTCAGTTCAGTCTTTTTTGGATGCTTTGTACAGTCTGCTGAGTTTGATGTGCTCGTGTTGTATTTTGTTTGCTATGACACGCCAGCCTCGTTTTCCATGCACGAGCATGGAAAACGGAAAACTGAAGAAGTTTCTTCAGCTTTACTGTTCTCTGCTGGTGGGCATACTTGTCTGCCAAATTGTAACATAAGCACCACTTCATGAATATGTTTTTTGGGTTTTTTTTTTTGTTTGTTGGTTTTTTGTTTTTTTTTCAGTGGCAGATGGTGAGATAATTGATTATATACTGATTCCATCCTGCCAATAGGCTCCCAATTCAAACGAAGCTAATTTTTAAGTGCTGTTTCTATAGTCAAATGTAGTCAATGTTAAGGCTTCATTTCACCCTTATGTGCCTGTTTTATTGCAACATGAAGTGGAGCATGATGAAATCTTTAAATACAGACATCGAATATGTCTTTTTTTTAATAGAATTCATAGTTGATAATGTGTAGCTACTTTGCATCCTACCATCAGCTACTATCCTCTCATGACAGAAGAGACTTATGAGAGAACCTGGGCGAGCTACACAGGGTTTAGTGTGTGTGTGTGTGTGTGTGTGTGTGTGTGTGTGTGTGTGTGTGTGTGTGTGTGTGTGTGTGTGTGTGTGTGTGTGTGTGTGTGTGTGTATGGACTCTGCTCCAAAGCCACTGTAATCCATGCTGCATGGAAGAAAAACTAATGAGGAGACAGAGAGATTCCCACAGAGAATTACACACTGACTCAGACATGCATACTACACAAACAGCTAATTTGTGGTCTCAGCGTCACACAAGAGGACTGTCTGAATACATTGACACTCTAGCTGTTGCTCACATCACATACACTCCCACACACAGTACTATAAGAATGGAATGTAATAATCACTGTCATGGTGGTGATTGAGTGACGAAAAAAAGTCATCAGCCTCCCATTAGTTTCTACTGCGAGAAGGAATTAGTGAACTCATTGGAAACTTAATCTAGTGTAAAATCTCTTTTGATTTGACTGAATGTAAAGAAGCCATGATTGTAGCTGATGGAAAACCACATTCAGAGAGAAGAGAGCAACTAAACTACTGTAGTATTGTTAGGGAGATATTTTCTAAACCTTAGAGCTCTATCTCTGTGTCTCTATGGTGGGTGATAGCTTCAGGAAAGGCAGCCGGTCAGTTATAGAAATGTGAAGAGTGGCGAGCAGAACTTGGCATGTGGCAGATCCTATTTGCTCACATCGATACCAGGAGGAACATAGTCTATACATGTTTGTGGATTTGAAATTTTGTGTAACAGCTGGTTATTGGTTTTCATTTAGAATTACAGTTATTCTGGAGCAGGCACTTGCATCACCATGGTAATGACTTCAAGTCAGTCATATCTGAAGGTTTGTGATTGCATAGTGTTTACCACCTCATGACTGTGATATACCTGTGCTTTGGCAGATTCGACTTTAAGGACTTTTTACTATGGCAGCAGCTCTAGATTAATGTTGAACCGGCTTTGAAGGACAGAAAGAAAAAGAAAATCAGGCTTGTGCCAGATCACCAACAATCAAATCAAGGTAATTAATGTATGAAAATCAGGGTTTTGATGGTGAATGCAACAAAATGTCAGACGACTAATT
The DNA here is from genome assembly GCF_963691925.1 of Scomber scombrus. NCBI lineage: Eukaryota > Metazoa > Chordata > Actinopteri > Scombriformes > Scombridae > Scomber > Scomber scombrus. The sequence continues at coordinate 8,463,559 of NC_084974.1, forward strand.
ATCTTTTTGGTATCTTATAAGAGAAACATGATTATCAGTCTTAAATACCAAACAATCAACGTCATTACTAGTGAACTTTATACTTGCCATTTAGATTTCTTGATTTTCTTGACTCCACAAAAATGTGTTGTTGTATGCCACATGTAATTTAAATTAGTCTGATTTGATGCAATGCATTGGTTTCCAATACCTTAGCAGATGTCCGTTTTGCTGACAAATGTTTTTGTTCTTTTCTTTCCCCTTACATTAACTCCAGGCTGCAAATGAGGGCAGTTCTATTTTCTGTCCTGAAAAGTTGATTTGTTAATGTTTTATTCTAACAGCTGTGTATTATCCATCTACTTCCTTATTCCAGTTTTCAACCACCCCCTTTGAATGTGTTCCTTCTGGTTTCATTTTAATGATATGTGAGGTAATATTCAAGTCAAAAAGAAATGAGATCCATTCTGTTGTGCACCATTATCTCAGATAGACAGAACGCTATCCAAACGCAGCTCATGTTTTATTCATTTGGTAGTAAAAGTGCACAATGATGTACAGTCAAAGTCATTGGAAACGCACAATGAAGATTGCAGTTTAATATGGAAATTTTGCTCTAACACAGTAGGAAGTTTAAGTGGGATACTTTCTTACTATTCAAACAGAATGCAGTTTTAAATTCAGGATATTCACAATGTGTGTAAACAAGTGACTTGGCAGAATTAGATAGTAAGCCCTAATAAATCATGTACACCTTTTACACAGCTTTTTATCCACTGTCTTCAATCAGAGAGATCTGTGAGATCTCACTGTCAACACACTGAAAGACTAATCACACATTGCTCTACTCAGACCTCATATTATTATTTAAGTTTCTGACCAAGCCTATCATTTCCTCTTATTACTTTTATCACAGCCTATCAGAGGAGACTATGGAAATTGTTTGTCAAGATGGCACTAAATCATGTTAATGCATGTGGCTTTCTTCAGGGTGTAAAAAATATTCAAACAAAAAGTATTAATTTTGCATTTTGAAGTGTGCTGTCAACTGTTTCTGCTGCAAATATGGCAAAAAAAAATGCTTGCAAAGAACGTGCTTTTGTTAATGGAATGTTTATGTTTCCAGACATCTTAAGTCAGCATCTCCCAACTTTGAAATGCCCTTTTGTGGATTCTGTAAAGGTATTTCATCAAATGGAGATTTCGTTTTTCCATACAGGCTAATACTACGTGTCTTTGTCCAAAAAAAAGTAGCTGCGCTGTGTAAGTGTATTTAGGGCCTTCAGAAAAAAACAGCAATATGTTTCCAGCTTGTGTATCATGGTAATAATATGACTGACTCAGCTTTTTGGAGAGAATCTAAAACGTCAACCTCAATTAACTGACTGTCTAGATTATGATTATTATCATTAAGTGTACAATATGACTGTTACCATGCACAATGGCCCCATTTTCAACGGTCCCATGGTCATTTAGTTAATTATGTATTTTTATAACTAAATATAACTAAATTTCATGTGGCCAGGTTTTTAATGTCAACATGAAACATTAAAAACCTGTCAACATGAAACTTAGACAGCTTTCTCAAAAAAGTGGCTGGTTATTGTGAATAATTTTGATTGTTTTATAGGTATGACATAGGGTTGGTCCGATGGACGAAGCCATCGTCCATCGGCGATGCCTGACAGCCATCGCCAATGGACACCACATCGGCGATGTGCCGCCGCCCGCCCGGAAATTAGACGTATTCTCCCGGAATCTGGAGTGAACGAGCAAGAGCACGCACTAGAGTGACAGCGCGCGTGTGTTTGTGTGACTATAAATGCAGCGCGTGCGAGAGCAAAGCTCTGTGTTGCCGCTTACTAGATCGATCGGCCATCACAATGTTTTGCTTTGAACATCGTCGATCGTCCAATTCCTGGACATCGCCCAACCCTAGTATGACATCAGCACATATGCTCATTCGGGACCCAAATGACAGATTCATGTGCATATTTTTACTTGTTTACATATAGGCATTGCATATATTCCTATATACTCCTTTTCTTCCTACTTTATATTGATTTAATGTGTTCATGTACTTTAACTGCTACAATATTCCCTTTGAGGAGTAATACAATTATTGATTTGATTGATTGTATTCCATCATTTGCAAGCTGATGTTCATAGTTGCACCCACACCTATTCAAAAGTTTCGTCATCATCATCATCATCACTGTTGTCAACCAAGAAACGTACACAGTCAATTTAAATGATCAGTGCTTTGTAGTTGCTTCCACATTGTGAAGATGGTGACTAAACATAATGTAAAGTTCAGTATGAAGTTTAAACAGAATTCACTTCTCTGCATTGTGGTGTCTTCACCAATCAGTCTTAATGTCTGATGTTCAGGAGAGAGCTCCCACTGGGATGATGGTTTGAGTCAAACTTCAAGAAGGAAGAAATAAAATAGACGGTTGCTTGTTTGTTTCTTTTCATGTCTGGGAGTGTGGAAGCTTTCACTATTCAGATGATGACTTGACACCCAAAACAAAATACAGAATCCAGAGTGTGCGCAACATGCTAAATTGGCAGTTTTTTTATTTATGTCTTATTTTTCTTCTCCTTCTACACTTATCTTCTCTCTGGTTGTGTTGTTGTCATGATGTCTGTATTACTGCTGTGTGCATATATGGAGGATATATCATGTAAATATCAATGTGAAGCTGACCTGATCAAGTACTCTCAGCCTCCAAATACAATATGTTATTCTAGTTGGATCTAAATAATGACCTGTCTTTACCAAGCCAGCTTGTTTTCTTTATACCGTAAAGGTTTTGTATGTAAAAGCTGCCATTTCATTTTATTTTCTCTTTTGTGTGGATACTGTTGTTTCAGGATCTCAGCATCAGTATAACTGTCCTTAATTATGTAATATTGTTAACTTGCCATCTGACTTGTTCTATTCCACACATATTTTCTTCTGAATAAATGAATTACAGTTGCAGCAATAAACCAAGACAGGAGCACACAAGGCAAGGTGGGAAACCCCAATCATAAGTGGAAATGGTAAAAAATGTACACCTCAGTGGATATAGTCAGTGTACTGTTGAGACACATTTAAATAGCTTGATGCACTACAATAAGGATGTCCGTTAATATACAGTACTGTGCAAAAGTCTTAGGCCACCAGCATCATACAAACAGAAAATAAAGGAACTATGTACACAAAATTCTAATGGTGGCCTTAGACTCATCAGAGATGGTTTTAGATAAGATAAAATAAACTTGATTTCATCAACATTTTTTCTCACCTGCTAGTTGTATCCCCGCTCCCAACAAAACACAGATTTATATGGATGAAAGAAAAAGTGTTTTGTGTGATAAGAGAAGCTGAGGCAGATTGAGGAGATATAACTCTCTGATCATCTCAGTAAATCAAACAATTCAAAATCACTGCACACAGTTTTGCAGGAAATGGAAAAGCGCTTTAACGATCACCTGTACCCAGCTTTGTCTTTCTCCGTCTCCTTCACGCTGCAAAGAAATGTGCAAAGCAGCTACTTATGAAAATTACACACTGCAATTTGTTCTAATTAACTAAATCTAACCATCAGGAGAGGGAGTCTCTGGTACCCCGCTGAACAGGAAAATATCAAGATCAAAGCTTTAAGGAGACTCTTTGAAGACTGTACTTCAGGTAAAGTAAAAAAGAGCTAAAGGTGAGCAGGTGCATATTTTTTAGAGCAGAAAGACCCTTTATACAAAGAAAGAGAGAAATGGGGTTCTGACAGTGTATAGTGTAAAAAGACATGAGGAGTTTGAGCCCCAGAAGATTCTGAAAACATGGGTATAACATTTAATAAATATCCTGTTGACGAAACACACATAAATCTATTTTGTTCCTATATTGGAGTTTATCTCTGAAAAAATGGCAGGTGGTGTTACATACTAAAACAACAACATCACTTTTGATTCTTGCTGCAAGTTAAAGAAAGGTAAAATAAGCCTACACACCTCGATGACATCTTTATGTTTTCAAAGACTCTCTAGCTCGCTGTCTAAGGCTGAATCTTTGACAGCTAAAATATGTCAGACTCACTGAAGCGCAAACTCTCGTGTAATACGCTTCACCTGTTTTTAAAGCTGCAGCCAGAGAAAGGAAGACAAGAACATTTTGTATCCTCCACCTTGGGATGTAGAAACTAAAAACTGTCATTAGATATTACTCAGCTCTGCGCCTCAGAAGGCCTTAGCGGTGAGAAACGGATATCTGACATACAATGGTGATTCACTGTACTTGTATAAGGTTAATTTGCGTGTGTGTGTGTGCAAACACGTAGCCTGTGAAGGTATAGACCATGAAATATGCAACAAACTAAAAAAGCAGGTTTTCATCTGACTGGGTTATTCCTAGAAAAGTGATGGAGATCCTCCTTCCCAGTGAAACTCACAGTAGGTGCAGTGAAGCATTCACATGACACACACACACACACACACACACACACACACACACACACACACACACACACACACACACACACACACACACACACACACACACACACACACACACACACACACACACACACACACACACACACACACACACACACACACACACACACACACACACACAGAGAGAGCTAGAGGGAGAAAGCAGAAGCCGCTGAAGAATTCCAGATGTGACAGAGAAAATCTTCAGCTCCCATCATCTCACCATCTCGGATACATCATGAGGATCACCACCAGACAGCCCAGGGTTACTGACTGTGCTGATTATGCACACTCAGCTGTTGTTTACTGACCTAAAATGGCTTTGTGGTTATGAGCTGTTTGTAAGACAGTGGGCAATGATTTCCTTCCATGTGAAATAAGCTGCAGTATTACTAAGTTTAAAAAAAACAAAAGAACGAACATCTTATAAGTCTCTACGAGGAAATGTTCCAGCGGCATCTTAAAATTCAGGACAGGCAGCGAGCTCTACACGAGCTGGATAAAAAAGAAGACGTGGGGGCGATGGAAGAAGAGAGAGATGTGTTTTAGAAGGCAAAAGACAAAGAAATAAAGCAAGTGTTTTTTAAACAGAGGAGACCTATCATTTCTCACCATCTGTTCTATGACAAAACACTATATTATCCCCATGCTGATACATTCACTCATTGTCTTGTGTACCTTATTTGTGTTTAGAACGATGTAGTTAAAAGAGTCTTTACAGTGTTCATTTGGCAAAATGAAATAAAACATATTGGATAATGTACTAGTCAAACACAATATAATTTCACTTCCTTTCTTTTTGCTTACACCTTCATAACAAGCACACTGAATGTCATACTCATGGAACAGATGATATGCCTGCTTATAAAATGTATTTACTCGCCTTGGAAGTTTTAATGTTTCTTTGTTTGACAGTCAAAGTAGATCTAATGAGTCTTTTTATTGCCACTAATCAACAGAAAAAGAGTCTTTCATGCCAATGTGAAAACAGATCTGTACACATAGACCTAGACTAATTACATATATTAAATAAAAATGCATGTTGTATTCACCCTGTGTGTAATGTCAGTATTTAGATGCAGCTTTGGCAGTAATTACAGCCCTCATGAAATCCAACTGAGCTGCTTCATCACTGTGCTGCTTCTGTCACTTCTATTAGTACAGTCATGGCTAGAGTGAAAAGAGGTCTGTGAGGTCAGGCGGTGTAAATGAATGAGAAGAGATTCAGTCTAAATGGGACTGTCAGCTACAGTGTTGAAGAGTAACTCTGGTGCATTTTAATACCTGGCTGAAGTAAAACTGCATATGCTCACACTGTTGTGCCCACACAGAAGAGTGCACATAAATTCCTGGCTGTTACAGTTGTTTATTTTTCATCCTAGCTTTACTCTGAATTGAATCTACCTCTGAAACTAAAAGTAGATTTCATGAAGCTATCAACTGATAAATATCTGTGCAGCAGTGTATGAAACACTCACCCAGTCCTCACATACGTTTACAAATGTAAGAGTGAATCTCCAGCTCACTGAGTTTTCACAAGATATTTTGATATTTCAAGCTGCCATAAAATGCAGATAGACTTTTATGTGCTTGCATTTTAACAGCCAGAAGTACTAACAAAGCGACTAATAATCAATCAACACTGCTACAAAGAACCAAAACGAATTCTAATTTTACACATAGGATTTTAGACATTTTAGTTTCTGAAATGTTACAGATATGTAAAATAAAAAGGAGTGAAACAGATTATTCCCTTAAAATTTAGAGAGAAATGTGACCCTGTATATCGTGAAGTGCTGCACGCTATCCTTAAAGCCCTGATGAGAGTACACAAGTAATGTATAATGTCCAGCTGCTCTTCCATGTGTATTAATTGCACACAATATGATGCTGTCTATAATGATGACATAGCATGACATAATTCAGATCATTTACATTGCTATCCATTATTTATACTTGCATCTAAAGTGATAGGGAATCAAAGCATTCCCTGAGGTTCCTTCTTAAGATCCTGGTAATAGTTTGCATACCCCAGTCAAACATTTTAAACACGGCTACATAATCAAATATTTATTCATGACTACCAAATGATTTGTAACCTATAAATAATAAAAATGGGGCTCTGTTAAGCACTGTTTACCATTATGTGAGAGAGCTCAGTGGTTTGTCAGCACCCAAAACAGCTTTCTCTGCTTATTGTTGATGATCTCCTGGGCTCCACTGCAGCACAGGATGTTAACATCACGGTTACAGCCAGCAGCAAACTGGAAATTGCCAATAGCAGCTCTGCCATTATCAGCAGGAAATATTTCATCAACCCAGGTTGACAGGCACTACTTGGTTCCTGCATCCATGGAAATTGTGTACATCAAAATACTTCCTGTTTGGGTAAGAGTTCATCAGCCCAAGTCTATAGAACCTAAGTTCCTATCATATTTTAAGCTATCTATTTTTTAGTACAAAAGCAACATGATGCTATCATTGACACAGAAATCTGCACTGTGTGAATGCTTCTAAAATTTTGATGGGAATATCCAATCAATTTTTGCTACGAGCAAGACAACCAGATGGAAGTGTCATTGCTGTAAATTAAAGTCATTATTAGAATAAAAGAGGAACATGTTTCAAACAATGCTTGAACACACACACACACACACACACACACACACACACACACACACACACACACACACACACACACACACACACACACACACACACACACACACACACACACACACACACTTCCTTTAGTTATGGACAAATTTCAACCTTCAAATCCAAAGTTATTATTATCCATGATGCTGAAACACTGACAATAGCTACTAGTGAGCTTTTGTGTCATTAACTTAGAGATCTGACATTTCCAACAAGTTACTATCCTCTGGAGGTGTACAGTATTGCAGCATTTGCATTTTTCTACTGGCCAGAGTCGTTCTCATGGGTATACTGATGAACACTTGAGCTGTAGATGGGATAGTGGTTTTTTTCTGGAATATCACTGAGTTTGTGCAGAAGAATATTGATTTTTTTAGGTTAAGGAAGCAGAACAGACCGGCATTCCTAATTCCATATAGTACACTGTCTATTCAATATGTTACACTTAGATAAACACAACACACATACAGACATAAGCTTATTCCCACCTTCTCTAAATCATCACACTATATATCATAATAGTTTGCATGTGTATGTGTTTTTTATTCTTATCATATTGAGTGCTTTTAGTAGAACATACTGTGGTTTAAAGCTGTTGTGTAATACATATTTAACCCATGTGTTTAAAGCACATGGGTTAAATATTGTATTTTCTAGTGACAAAGAGTTAATAATTCAGGTAGCATGAGAGTATGGTAAAATACAATGTACAGTAGCGCTGGACTATTAATTAATTCAGCTTGTAAAAGTTGGAGAACTGTAGGGGGAGTCATGAATTATACAGACAGACCCTGCTGAGAGAAATCACATGTAATCAGGTTTTATAGTTGTGAAAGAAGATGAGAGCACATGAGTACATAGGTAGTGCACAACAGACAGATGCCCAACATACGACTGTGTTGTTCTAATCACCTGCTGAAGTTAATAAAAGTTAAAAATGTAAGATTATTGTATACAGTCAAGTTGTTGTGAGTGTGTCTTGATTTTAGCTTTTCATTCATTTTTTTCAGTTTGATGGCCACTTATGTTCATAAAAGAGGCTGATATTTGAGAGAGATTCAACCAAAATATGTGTATCTGTTCTCTGGGTAGTCCAGAGGGAAAATAAGGAACAAGGAACATAAAAAAAGAGGTAAATGTCATTTTATGGGAGCTCTTTTCATAACACTATGTGGCTCTGCTGATTTCCATCTGGCTTCTCTGTGGAGCTCCGTCAGACAGAGACATCCTTACAACTACATGGTTGTCAAACTTAATTTACAATTTCAACATGTTTCCGTCAAAACTTATTGTTCCAGACAAGTGAGTTACGCCAAAAAAAGAGACCATAAAACATGGTTTAACGGTAACAGTAGAAGCACTGAAGATGGGAAACAAAGCAAACTGTGGATGAGATTAAATCAGTGAATAAACCAGTGATGTGAAAATTATAACAGAGCTTTTCCAATGCGTTTTGACTTGTCGCAGCAGTAAAGCACCAGTGGAGCTAATTACACTAACGCTATCCCAGTAAGTTCTGACAATGATCCAGCATGCACATCACCACGACCATGGAATTGGGACACCCAAATGGGCTGCAGCCATCATTAATGTTATTAATGGCACCTGTTCTTGTCCTGCTGTGACATGTCAGAACTGAGCTCACTGTGTATAGCCTTGTGTAGCTTTACACACTAATTATGTTTAAAATGCAGAGATGTTCTTCTATGACACGTATTCTCTTGCTCCTCTTCCTCTCTGTCTTGCATATCTTCGGTAGATGTCAGACTACGACAGCCTAAAGTGTAGATCTGAAACTCCACAGCAGAAACCTTTTTACTGTATTAAACTGTCACACCACCATTCTCCATCTACTCACTCACTGACATCGACAGTTTATGGAGGCTGAGAATGAGTGGCTGCTGTGCAGAGGACTACATTTCCTCCAACTCTCTCATCCCCCCGCCTTGTCTCCCTTGCTCACTCTCTCTTGTGCAGCCTGTTAAAAGTTACTGCTGGTGATAAACACACATGAAACATTAAATGCCATCCTCAAAATCATTAGTGGCCTTTGACAAGATGTCAAGAATAATCAGTGATACACTATATCAGTCTCCATCACTGGAGTCAGCAGTCAGAGAGGATAAAGTAAATGTACTGTCTAGTACTGTTCTAATGTTTAAGTGCTCTTTGGATGCTTATATGATTTAATGAATCTAAAGCACAGTGTTGAATAGAGTGATGTGACATGAAGTAGTTGTATGACATGTGAAGTCCTTATGAGTAGAAAGACACACACCAAAAGAAAAAAAAGATGGGTTTTCTATTGCTTGATTGCACGTCATGTCTTTTTTTTATAATGTCACTGAGTTCGAAAGTAACAAGCCGGTTTTGACAATGTAAGGTGTCGAAAGTCCAGATATTTGTGTTCAAATGTAGGGAGTAAAAGAAAAAAGTTGTCAGAAAAATAAACACTCAAGTAAAGTACAGATACCTGAAAAATCTACTTGAGTACAGTATATAAATGCCAACTGACATTTTCTTCCCTGAAAGTCTTGCACTATAATCTGCCATGGAAAAAGCAGCACTACCAGCACCAGCATAAAAGGATAAAAGGAGGATTCACTATCATTTCTACACAGGAAGTCATGGGTCAGCGGTAATGATACAAAATGTTCCTGACAGACTCAGGACCATTTGGCTTGTATAGTCATGTTTTAACTTGACAAGGAAGCTGCTGCAGCATTTACTGACGTTGTAGTATGTATGCAGGGAAAAAGACTGAATTACTAAAAGACAGGTCGGAAAAAAAGAGGAAGAGTTTCTATCCAACTCAGAAAGTCTTTGTGTGTGTGTGTGTGTGTGTGTGTGTGTGTGTGTGTGTGTGTGTGTTTCCCTACATGGATGCAAACCTTTGATGAGACTGGTTTTCATGTTACAGAGTACAACATGGGCTACCCAACATGAAAGGCTCCTGTTCTCTGGGGCAGTGAAGACACAAACAGGTGCCTGAGTCTCAAAATAACTTTGTTTCTTCAGAGAAGATCTGACATTTGACAGGTTGGTTTTGTTATTTATTAAATGTTTCTGTCAGTGATCTCCACAGGGTGTGGATGTGGATCTGTCAGGTTAGAGTCACCTGAAGTCTGAACACAAAAAAACAGAGAAGCAGAAACTGACCTGCAGATCTATAACCTTCCTGTTAGTGATCAAGCTGACAAATGCATGCTGTGCTCAGCTGTTTCTATAACATCTGTTGCTATAGGCTTTTCTACAATCACAGTTGAACCTCTTACACATGAACCTCCACCTACATACTGCTACAATCCTGTCTTTCTGTCTCTGATTCAAATGCTGGATTCAGCTGCATTTGCTGTACAGATTTAGAAAAGGAGAGACCTCAGCTGTCCTCCTGAGGATTCTCCTCCTCTGCAGCTTGTTAGCTCGTTCACTTCCACATCTCCTGCCGAGTGCTCCCCACAGATTAAGACAACTGACCATGTTGGCCATGTCAGCCATGTCTAACTGTGTTTTTCTATGTTTTTTATGAGTCTGTCAAACACTGCCATCATCTCAACTCTCAAACCTTTTTTTTTAATGCAAACATGCCAAATAGTCATCAGGCTTCATTAATCAGCAGTGTTTACTCACAGTATTGTGCTTAAACCATTTGCATGCTCTTCTCTGCAGATATACTCCCATTATATTGTTTAATGACATTGTGATCTCATTTAGAACCACCCCTGACCAGGCGCATCAAAATACCCCCCAAGAGTACAAAGGTATCATTATGGGTACATTTCTATCCATGATTATACCCTTGAGCCAATTCATAAATTACAGATAAATGAATCAACTCTACCATCAAGCTTGTAATAATGGAAAGATTGTAAATTGATGATGTACCATAAAAAACGGTGTATAAGTCACACCTTAAATGCAATTGTTTTTCATTTAAAAGTGGGGTGCGTCTTATACACTGGTGTGTCATATTCACCAGTAAAATACAGAAAGAGGTTGGATCTGGATATGATTATAGGTATGTAAAGGGCTGTCCTCACTAAGAACAATTAACTATCACAGGCATACTCACTCTGACACTGTGCACTACACTTGTTTTAAGTTTGATGTCTGGTTTTAACTAATGTTTGATATTTTTTGTTGTTGCTTTTATTCTTTGTGGGTGACTTGAAAGGTGCCATCTAAATAAAATGTATTATTATCATTACAATAACTATAAAGATAACGATGTGAGAGTCCACACTTATGAACTATAACGTCCTATAGCGCACAGACGATCAGCTATTGCGCTGTGGCAGCAACACACAGTATGAGCACAGATCTGAAGCCTAAAAGATTCACTAGAGTTGTTGTTTTTCCCCTGGATGGAACAGAGGATGATGCTGTGTTTGACTCTGGGACTGACACAGAGTCAGAGGACAGTGTGCTTGGTGAGACTTGGCCACAATATTTGCACACAGCGACAGCTCTGATGAAGAGTTTTTGTGACTGGAGTAAGCATACAGCTACATACTATATCAAATATGTGAAGTTATTGTGTTCTTTTAAAAGGTTTAACTGAAACTCATAGTCTAATTTGAACCCGGTCAGAGTTAATATACCGGTCCAGTTCAGTTAAGCCAAACATTTACAACTTGCTCCATGTATGCTTTGAGGAAAAAAGGCTATGGGGAAATACCAGCTGCTATGTGCACTGCAGTATATGATGATCAAGTTATCTGATGTACATGACCAATTTCAGTAATCAGTTTAAAACTCTGTGTTTTTAGAGTAAAAGTAATGCATTCACAGGGATGGAACTGAAAACATATCAAAACATGTTACTTGTAGCATGGTCCTGATGTAGCAGAGGTGTAACTTCACATTTTGGGGGAACCTCATCATCATACAGCTGTGTTTCAGTGTTAGCTATACTACTGTTGGGTTAATAATCAACATTGATAAGGCAGAAACACACCTCAGTCACCTCTTTTTTTTCTGTGTGATAAGAATTTATCAGCTGCCTGACCAATTTAAAAAAAAAAGGTCACACACACACACACACGATCTTTGGGTTGAGGCTGTGAGCAGTTCTGCCAACAGTGCAGCTGAACCTGACGAATGCAATTCATCACACAAGCTAACCATATGGCTGTCACTGCATGAGGTAAAGTAACACAAACAAGCTGCAACTGACCAAGTCAACACAGTCCAATGTGGGAGGAAGCTGAAAGGACTGGAATGATTCAGCAGCAGAAAGCAACCTTTTTATAGAAGGAAAAAAAAGTAAACAGTTATCCATCTTTCCTAACTGAGCCAAGAGAAGACAGACTCATAAGAGCAGAGGGGCCAACTCTGCCAATAACAACCAGATGCCTCGGTTGGTTACACACTACACACACACAGATACGTTACATACGAGTTGTGTTTTACCTGTATTTCAAGATCCACAGATGAGGATTCAGGATGGAGCAGATCCAGAGACAGCACAAGGACAAACGGAGAGAGAAAAATAAAAATAATTAGCAACCAAACGCAACAGATGAACTGAATAATCTTGAAGCCAGGGCAGAAAAACAAACACCAGCTTCTTTTATGGATGGATGGAATGTCAAAAACATCAAACAGGAATGGAAGGACAGATGTGTGTTTATAACGTATCAGGCCTTATGCTCCTTTTTCATTTCTTCTCACAAAACAAGAAAACTAACTTTGAAGTCAGTTCAACTTAAAAAAAAAAAACAAGAGTTACATGCAGTACTTTTGCTTGAGGTAATTACATTAATAATATATAGTCCATTATGTTATTTTTTTTATTTTTTTCATTCATTTTAAGGTGATCACAGAAACACATCAGTACATGATTAGCATTACACATATACTTCAGAATTCATACAATCTTCCAGTAACTAATTAGGGTTGCTTTCTAAATCTAAAAGAAAGCCAATTAATATTTCACACAGACATGATAATGTGTATCTGAGTGACAGACAAGAAGAGAGAAAAAGAAGCAGAAGATAAGAGAGTAGGAAGAATATAATAATAATAATAATAATAATAATAATAATAATAATAATAATAATAATAATAATAATAATAATAATAAAGCATTTTATTTAAAGGCGCCTTTCAAAGCACTCAAAGACACTTTACAAGACACACATGAAACAACAACAAAAGCACATCAAACAATATATATATCAGCTAACATTGAAGTGGAAATTAGTGCAGTTTTTGCAAAGATAAATAAATAAATATGAATGTGACTACAAAGTGCAATAGTACAATAGATAAACAATAATGTGATTACATAGTTAGTGTGAGACAGAGTATGCCACTCAGAATAAGTTAGTTTTCAGAGGGATTTAAATATGATGACTCATCAAAAGTCAAGAAACAGTGATTAAGACGAAAGTACGATTCTAAAAACTAGAGAGACTAAGGATGCAAAGAGAAGCCTTTATGTTAGGAACATGGCTGCAGCAGAAAAGAGATGAGTGAAATAAACTATTGTCAACTCTCTTCTCTGACCACAAATGGAGGTACGTGTAATCGGCAGTGCTGCCGAATGACAGTAGTTGTTTACAGTGTATGTGAAGGAGTACATCATGGAGATTCTCATGTTATCCTTCTGTGTTTCTCCCTTCCTTCTATCAAAGTTACTGCAAACCCTGCAGACCTTGTTAAGTCTTTGACATCTTGCAATCTGTCAGTCTGATATAACGTCTTCTTCCTCTGAAATCACTGAATGGTCGAGGTCCAGAATACATTAATGACATGTTGATAGTCTTTTAAAGCACTTAAAATGTTATTCTTTCATTTGAACTGTATGTTCTTTTAATAATTTTATATTTACAGTTTTAGCATTATGTTATGCTGCACTCTCATATTTTTACTGTTTAATATTTAGTTTTTATGTGAAGCACATTGAGTTGCCCCTTTGTATGAAATGTGCTATATAAATAAAGCTGTCTTGCCTTGCCTTAAAATCCAAACTGTTCTATGGACTTGGAAGTGTGCTCTACATAAATAACAGTACACTAAATATACAATGAATATTTGTGTCCAATAGTTCCCCTATGCAGTCTTGTTCCAATTTTCTTTTTGTCTGAGATGTCAAAATTAACTCCGTATTTAAACATGTGATTTTAGAGTCATAAGAAAAAGCCCAGAAGACAATAACTTTCTAATAAGTCATACATGATTCCTCACATCACATCACTGTGTTTTGTGATGTGTGTCAATATTAGGGTGTGAAATGTGAATAGTGGAAGATTAGACCAAAACCCATTGATGACAAACTGAGCTTTCAGATGATGCCCAAACTGATAATGAGGAATCTTCTAAACCCACTATATCAGTGTGGGTGTTCTCATCTAGTCAAAGGTTTCAATCCAAAAAACCTTCTGATCATCAGCCTGCTACGTAATCTGACCTTTGAGTTGCTTTGTCATATATCTATTATCAGATAATATGATATTCATCCTCTCCATTATCTTTCCATTTAGTCCCATTGATCCCCTGAACATAAAAGAAATAAAGACATAGCACACACTTTTCAAATGAATAAATAAAATATAAAGAATAAAGAAAAAATGGGGCAAACTTTGAATGAGTGTAGTGCAGTGGATCTCTGCTTTGTTCAGCTCACTGTGTGAACATTTTGCATAATTACAGAACTTTTTTTTTCTGTCTCTGAAACAAGTCAACAAACTCAGCAGAGATCTGCTATTTTACTTTGATGTCTAATGTAAAAAGAATTGCCATCACATCTCAAAAACATTCAACAGCAAATTTGTTGGCCCTTTGTGCCAATTCAAACCTACAAACACATACAACTGAAGGTACAGTACTAGGCAAAAGCTTGGACACACCTTCTCATTCCCTTGAATGACAAAGTGTGTCAAGACTTGTGATTGGTTCTGTACACTTTTCAAACAGAGCCACGTAACAGTTAATTCTGGCATCTGTCAAAGGAATGATGTATGTTTGTTAATTTAGAGAAAAGTGATTGGGCAATACAATCTTTACAGGCTGATATCTGCTTTAACTGAATGCAAAGCACACACTACTGCTAGCCAATATCTCCGGTTTTCCTTGGTGCTATTCATTACATTGTTCCAGGCTTCAAAGGGAGTAATGTGGGGGAATAATGTGGAAAAGATAACTTAATTTACATTTTTCCACAACATTATAGCCTCTCATGGGCCTTAGAAACATCATAATCAAACACTGTGATAATAGTCAGTAGCTATAAAGGATCAAGGTGAAAATTAGGGCTTCACTTTTTCTTCTGTCACTACTTCTAAAATGTATTTTTTTCTCTCTTTGTCCCCTTTTCTACTCAGATACTACCATTTTATAACATATGACATGTCTTTACTTTGTGACAGGATGAGGGTTTATATAAAAAGAATTATGTTTTCATACTTATTGTAAGAAAAAAAGATGTCACCCAAGATCAACTGCACAGGCACCCTACAGGTTTACTTTGAAGCAGGATTTAAAAATAAACTCCATACAGTGTTGTCCTCCAGCAAGGCTGTCTTATTCAATACAGCTAGATAAGAAATCAATTCTGAAATGATGAACTCTGAATAAACCAAACTCTGCAAAAAAAAAAAAAAAAAATCTCACAAAGAAGAAGTAGAATAATGAAACCTGTATGAATTTGAACAACAGCGAGGTGCATTTGCAAGACTGCTACTACACACTATTGCACTGATGCTTTGCTTATGACAGTTTTAGGGTAGCCTGCTGATTCCGTCTGCTGTCTGTTCTGTGATCCTCGCTTATCATATGTCCCACTATAGTCCACCTCCCTACTCTTGGAAGCGAGTCTAAATGAAGCGCAGCCACCATCTTGTATACCTCTTTTGGGGATTTGAGGGTATCATAAATTGGAAGCACCCAATCCTTGTGCAAAGGCTGAATATTCAGCTATTATTAACAAAGAAGATGATGATAGAAAAAAACAAGAAACATGATGTTTTGAGTTAAAATGATCTGTGTCATCATGACAACAGTAAACACCACAACAAGCAAAGTTCTTTTGATTGGAAAAAGGAAGCGTACAGTGGTGTCCGCCAGTGAAATCCAAGTTTTAACACCTATCTGTCTAGCCATTCACCCAGCCTGCCACATCCTAATAAGAACAATGTGTCACCTTATAATGATGTCACCTGAACTACATCACTACTCTGTGTTATAATTACTACAGCTGCTGGAGGGTGTAAATGTACTGGCTGAATTTTCGAGCTATACAGACACTTATCTTGTGAGGATGGGCTGGTGGCTCAATACATGAGCTATAGTGTGTAATCTAACTCTTACTAAACATTGTTCAAAGGCTGAATATTCACCTGCTGTTGGACATATTTACATTTAGCAACAAACCAAACACCATCCCGACCATCAAAACACACTTTACATGCAGATCGTGTTTGTGTAATATCCTCTGCTCACAGTCCTGATCAGATCTCCTGTCAATATCAATCAAAACAGAACAGGTTTTACTCTCAGCAGAGGACTGAACCAATGACAGAGTGAGATGAGATGATAAACAGATCCTATGCTGTCACTCTGTCATATTTCACAGCTCTTCCTCCAACGTTCAAGTCATCCAGCAGCACTGATCTGAGTTCACTTTATTTTTAGTATTACTGAACAAGTTTATCCTTCCTGTGTTTAGTTATCAAATTGAGGTTTTGAGTTGAGTGCACTTAAGAGATGGGATATTCATGTAAGCAAAAAGAGGCCAGACCTGATTCAGGAGAGTCAGAGCACCATCAGCTGTGAAGGAGCAGCAGACACTATGTGAGGTTTAAACAGCACACAACCTCTGTTGTATTATTGTTTAATTGATTCCAGCTCAGATT
Organism: Scomber scombrus; assembly: GCF_963691925.1. Lineage (NCBI taxonomy): Eukaryota > Metazoa > Chordata > Actinopteri > Scombriformes > Scombridae > Scomber > Scomber scombrus. Next base: position 8,480,529 of record NC_084974.1, read on the forward strand.
TGGGTGATCAGTCTGAACCTACAACTGGTTATTGATGTGAGCATGAGCCCAATGAGACATTATACCAAATGTGATGTTTGGGTATAGAAACACATTTGGCATGACTTCATCTTTCCCACAGTGTAGCCCTGCAGGTGGCTTAGGTTCAATAGTTGTTTAATTTATCAACCGAAAAAGCAGACCTAATAATATCCATACTGGCATAGAGCACAGACTTTGCCCAACCACTTTATCTTTATTGTGCCTCTCATCATAATACATCAGCTAAGGCTTGTTCTCCTCTACAGGAGGAGATAAAATTCACCTCGAAATCTACATTAAAAACTCCCACATGTCTCTCTTTCTTTACAGTAAGACTGTACAGTAAGCCTGTGTGGTAAATTACAAAAGACTGATTTCAATTTTGCATGTTAGAGGCTGATTTATTTAAAAAGGGATGGAAGGAAAGACAAGCCTCAGTCACTTCTCTTCCTGGACTTTGCAGGGTTTCAGAGGGATAACAGACAGCCAGTTGCTCCACAAAGGTGTTACAGAATAATCAGATTTCACCTCACACTTCAGTATAATTAAACATCATTAACAAAGCGGAGAGCTTAAACGTGTAGAAATATGAAGAGATATTCAACTGAAATTGAAAAGTCAAGAGAAAGGTGGAGGGTCCTTATAGAAGTATGCAAACATGCACTTTGTAAAAAACGGGGAGTGTTGCAGAGAGCTTTTAACCACACAATCATTTTAAATTGGCAGAATTTTAACCACTCACAATAATTTAAAAAAAATTGCCCTATATTCTGAAATGACAAAACAGGTGGTTATGAGTTAAAGGGTGTATAAGTCATAATCCATTTTAACTGTTTTGAATATTGTATTGTGAGATGGTAAATTACATTTTAGTAGTAATGAAAAAAAGGCAAACATTTCTGAGGACTTGTTAAAGAACAGTCAGCAATTAGGAGATATCAGCCATCCAGATCAGATTAAATTAATTGCTGCTAAAGACCTGATTAATTCCTCTGAGAAACATGATACATTTTTCCCTAAGAGAAGACATGGCAGCCAAATAGCTGATACATCACATCTTTCTTTCACTGTAATAAACACATCAATGATGCATTCAAATCCAGTGGTTATTTCACGCTTTGCAACGTGCCTCACATTAACACTCACACACACACTCACACACTAATGGCGTGGAGCAGCCATGCAAGGTGCTAGGCTTGGAATAAACTTGAGGTTCAAGGTCTTCCTTAAGGACACTTTGACATGCAGACAGGAGAAGCTGGGGATCAAAATGAGATTATTGGACGACCTACTGTACCTTCTGTACCACAGCCACTGCAGTACAATTAAGAACCACCAATATGAAATGACATTCATCTACTGTCAATAGTCGCAGACGATGTAGACAGTTTTGCATTATCATTAGTTGACTCTCTGAGAATGAAATGAAAATGAAATATTGAAGGTCTGTGGCTGTATATGTGTAGGTTAGGAATGAATGGGTTAGGGTTTAACGTGAAGTTGAAAATGAATGAATAGAAAAGGGAGTCTCCTCTCTGCTAGGAAAGACAATATAACCTGAAGCCCTCCCCCCTTTCTACATCACTACCTACCTCCACTCACAACTCTGAAAGTCAGAAACATAAATTAGATGAGGAAGTAAAAATTATTTTGGACACTTTCTGCAAGCAGTTTTATCTCAAGGTAAGAAATGGACAACTTCTGTCAACATGACTCTCTCTCCCTTCCCTTTCTACAATTTTCCCTCACTAGCAGTGTCAGCTGAGATTCAAGGGTGGCAGGAGTGAGGCATGGCAGGGGGGCTGTTGTCCTTTGCTACTCTGAGCCAGGCCACTTTGTGCCAGGGTGTGAAGGGGGAAGACCTTGTACGCAGCTGCAGTGAAGGTCAGAGACATTAGAGCTCTGCAGGACATCAGGGAGCATCAATAGCAAGACACCCTGAGAGGGCAGACCATGGCAAGGTTTAGATGGAGGATGCTTTACAATCCCAGGATAACAAAAAGATCACATGATCTGCAGTGGATGTTTTTTGAGGGGTTTTCAGTCCAAAATAGATAAGAATGTGGGTAGTTGCTATCCTTTCTGTCATTTACCTGAGGCTGTTGTATATGTGTTCACTCAATGTAACCATTTGTCACCTGTTTTTACTCTGTTGAATGTGCTATGTGGAAAAATGGGGGTTCTTTTTTTCCTGTTGGGCTGGATTGTGGACCACTGTTGAAGGGGTTATTACAGTGTAGTAAATTATATTGTTGGTGTTGACACTGCCATTATAAAAGGACTTGAAACACTGATGGACCTACATAACGGAGGAACGACGAATGATCAGACACACAGTCTTGATTTTCTCCGACTGCCGGCAAGCATTAGCTCACCAGAGCAAGCTGCAGTCCTTTTATTTGTAATTTGTGGCACCCATGTGCAACTCCTCCCATTTCAGCAATTAGGCAAAATCAATCAATGTAAGAACAAACAAAACTCAACAGTTGGGTTTAAGTAGTTCTATTGTATGGATGGGGCTATCAAGGAGGGTCTTTGTGTATGTAAATGGTTGTGAAGGCTTTATCAAGTTTTTGTATTTTGTTGATAAATGTAGCTATATGCTGGTCCTCTCATAAGGAATGCTGTAGAACAGGGCTGCAGCTGTGTGTGGGTGTTTGGTGTGTGATTGGTGGATGGTGTAAGGGCTGTCCGTGAGGTGTGATTTTGGTTTATGTTCTCTCCGTAGGCTGTATGTTGTGTTATGTTTATGTGCCTTGGTTTTTATTGAAGGACACCAAAAGTCAAAGTCTCTCTCTCCTTTTCCCTCCAACCGTTGATACTAAAAGCTCAATAAACAGATCTTATATTCTAGTTCCATCACACTGTATGACATCAAAATAGCTTTAAAAAGCTGACAGCCATCCATCGTCTACAAAGGATTACTATACACTTGTTGCTAATCTAATTAATATTTTGTAACGTGCAGTCTGTTTCACTTCCCACTATAATGCTCAAACCCTTGGGCTCCGTTGGATTATGTGTATTTAGAGCTGCTCAATAAGCATTTGCATTTCTGTTCCAGCAGGAAGAACGAGGCCTCTTGACTTAATCACACATTCAATATGTAGATACTGAACGTGTACCTTTGTTATGTCTCTAATTTAATAGAACTTGTAGAGTGTAGAGATCCATGTGTGAACCTGTAGACTGGAGTTGACTCTCTGACTTGCAGCATTTAATTGTTTGAGTCATAGCCAACGAAGCAGACTTAAAAAAAATAAAAAAAGAGTCCAGATTATCATCGGCTAATCAAGTGCTTGTGGCTAAACTATTTGCAAACATACATCAGACACAGAGGAACATGAAGATTACATTGATTTTGTGCTTCTGGCCATCTGACGAATGCAAGTGAACAATCTATACCCATTGATCTCTGGTTTCATCCATGCACTTACGTCAGATGATTTTCTTATTCACTTGCTTGTTGTATGAAAGGCACTTTTCAGCCATTTTGTTATTCTGCTCTGCTCTACTGTGGTCAGTAGCTCATTCAAAGAATGTGTATGATTCTGTATATCGTGACGGGAATTACAACTGTTTGTTTAAATTAATTCATAAACATAAAATAATAAGACACACTCATTATACAAGCTATGACTGCTGTACATTTCCTCATTACACGCTCCACTGACCTCCAGCCACAGTGGAAGTTTTCCAGCCCATGTTTAGAAATCTTAGAAATGGATTCCTGCTGGCCCACATCAACAGCCATATTTACACTGTATGTAATAAAGTGGTTACACATTTAGTCTGAAAGCTGTTGGAGGAGAAGGAATAAATGTGTTCAAGGAAGTGTCCTTATTAAGAACCAACTATAACAGGCGACTGATCTCTGGAGGACCCAGCTGTAGACTTAAATGATTCATCATTTAGTGCCATCATTTGACCTTCTTGCTCTTTACAAATGTCTCACAAGGGGATATCGGGTGATGTTTTGTCTGTGTCAAAGTATTCAAATGTAACATTGTTGATAAAGCAACAATTTGTTGAGAATAAGACCAAAATTTGAGGAATTTCAATATGTCAGTGTTGGCATTTAGCTATATGGAACAAATTTTGGCAGAACATTTGTTTTAATTGTCTGCATCTGTTGATGGCATAATAAGTAGATATGAAATAAAAACTTATTTTTTTATAGTCAAACAATAACCGAAGTTAGAATGTGATTTTAATTATTCATAATAATAATAGTATGAGGCACACTGTAAAAACAGTATTATTTCCTGAGGAGGTGGCAGCTTGGCCGTTAATGCCAGACAGTTGATTCTCTGGTGGGAGTCTTTATGCCAGCCATCTGAGTAACCTCTAGCAATGTGGCAGTGAGTGTGTGTAGCTGTGTAGGTGTGTAACACTGGCAGTAGATGTGTTGTGTCTCTCTCTCTCCTGGCCTCCTGCCCACTGTCTGTCTCTTAACCTCTTTGTGGGCCACATCCAGTCCTGGAGCCTCTCCTGACACTACCACCATGACACATGACATTGAAACAACAGACCCAGATACCATATGAACAGTGGAGGATGACCTTTGGGTGGTGCTCACAATGTGTCTATAGATCTGTCACTATCTCTAGTTAGATTCTGGCTCTCAGCAACTTACTGCGGTGACACCATATTTCGACTATAGGACAAAACAAAAACAATAACAAAAAAACAAGATAAACTTGATTTACAGAGCAAGATAACACAGACTATTAATCTAAATCTGACTATAAAGAGGCAAAATGTGGAATTTCAAAGAGTGAAGGCGAAAACAGAGTGGGGTGCTACAGCAGAAGAATTGGAGTTACATCAGAAAAAGCTGAGGTTTATGAATGTTCAGCACTCTTTATAGAGTAGGCATATATAACATGAGAAGCCTTTATGTTGAGGCATTTTCACCGCTCATTGCTAAAGCAACAATATGTGAAACCCTCAGGCTGCTGGAAGCTGCCAGAGAGTCAGGAACAATAGGGTGCTGGATGTCTCTCAGTGTGTGTGTGTGTTTGTATTTCACATTAAGCCGTTTCATCTCCTCCCACCTCTCATCCCTCTATTGTTAATGTGGACTTCTACCTCCCACAATCCCTCTCTCTCTCCATTAGGAAGCTGGCAGCTTGGATCAGGTGATGCTGTTCTTTACTCATTTCCTGTGGGAATCGATGGACACATTTAATCAACTAGCTGGGAGCTAATGGCTTTAGCGAGGCTCAGGGGCGGGGCCAGAGTGCATTGGCTGAGGTCAGCATCAGACAGCAAAGATAAGTGACCGTGGACATCCCTCCGGGTAAAAACACTTGAAGCGACTTAACAGTGATAATGTCCGCCGCTGGTGACAAATTCACATTGGAATTGATGTGACAATGCTCCTTGACTCAACGGGACAAACAAACTGGAGGTCACAGAGTTTCTGTTAGAGGCCAGTTCATGTTGTTTTTGTACCACCAGCGTACTTGTTCGCTTCAGCAGGTCTAAAACATTTGGGGAAATTGACTTGCATCACTCTCATCTAAATCAGTCATTTAGAAGCACAATGTCTACATGTGACAGCTGCACCACACTGGTTCAGTTTTTAAATCTTTTTTTTTTTTTTAAATCACATTTGATTATAGTACATGAGCAATGGGTTGCTACCAAAAGTGCACAACTATGACTGTTAGATCTCTCTCTCTCTCTCTCTCTCTCTCTCTCTCTCTCTCTCTCTCTCTCTCTCTCTCTCTCTCTCTCTCTCTCTCTCTCTCTCTCTCTCTCTCTCTCTCTCTCTCTCTCTCTCTCTCTCTCTCTCTCTCTCTCTCTCTCTCTCTCTCTCTCTCTCTCTCTCTCTCTCTCTCTCTCTCTCTCTCTCTCTCTCGATAAGTATCAAACATTGTGCTGCTTGTTGCTCTCCCAGCAACTGGTTTTAAATGTTTTCAAATGCTTTGCTTTTTTCATACTGCTCACATTTTCTCATTGACAGTATTAAACTGTTTTTAAAGGATTGATTAAACATGTTATGTTCTGAACAAAAAAGCAGTAGCAGGCTGTTTTGACACCACAGTAATATTTCTCTCAAATGAAGAAAAAAACAGCCTCTGCGATATCGTAACATGTTCACACATGTCAATGTCCTCATTTTCAAAACAGTTATGTAGGTTAATCACAGGGATACTAGGATTACAAGAGCATTTTATTTTATTTAATCACATATGCAGCAGTCTGGAGCGGTGTTAAGTGTGTGTGTATATATACACATATATATAAATAAATAGGTCAGAATGGATATCAGGCTCTTTATAAAAGCAGACAGCCTCTTCTTTTTATGTATAATTCCACCTTTGCCATGCAGTGCCACTGAATGCTTTACTATTCATTAAAATTGGCTCAATCTTTCAAAAGAGGTGCAATACTTACAACAATATTATGTAAATAGCATGCTTCTTAAATTGAAGAAGCAGGTGGGAGTTTAACATGGGTTAATATCATTGTTTTCCACGGCTCTCGGTGCTCAGCTCTTAAGGTTTCTTTTCAGATGCTTCCCAGTGCATTTCAAGCCTTCTCTGTTACATCGATCCTTTGGTAACCATCCACTCTGGGTCACTGAGGGGAAGATGAAAGCCTGACAGACTCTAAAGAAAAACAACAAAATACTTCTTTCCTTTTGCTAGTTTTCACCAAAAACTGCACTGTGTGTTTTTCTACAAAGAGAGCTTGACCAGACCGAACCTGCTGCGTAATCACTTGACATAAAGTGGTTTGGTATGTGTGTCAGTGTTGTCAGAGCCCCAAAGATCAGTGTCAGTGTCGACGCGAAGCACGGCTGATTTGTGTGATTGTGTGACAGGGAACTGAAAGAGCAAAAATTACACCTTAAAGTCAGATACAGTGGTACACCATTCATCCACAGATCAACAGTGAAGGAAAGCTGTAAATTACCACTTTCAATGCACTGACTGAGGTGTGGGAGAACAGGCAGGGCTCTGACTGGAGGTTTTGATTTGCAGACAAGCCAGGAGGAGGAAGATGAGAAACTAAATCAAATATCAAACAATAGTATTCTCTAGTAAAAGTAGTGCAGGACAACATGGGCTATTTCAAGACAGAAGGTGCACTGCACGGCAATTGAACACAAGATGTAAACAGAGAGGCCAGATACCTTTATACATATCCTCAAAAACAAATATCAGACCACAGATGAGAATGACAGGGACAAAAGAGATGAAAAGTATAGAGACAGGGAAAGTCTGCTATCCTTGCTATACCACAGGACATCTTCCAACATCCACCCACCCCAAGACACAAATACACACACACACACACACACACACACACACACACACACACACACACACACACACACACACACACACACACACACACACACACACACACACACACACACACACACACACACACACACACACACACACACACACACACATTGAGAATGACATCTCAACAATTTCAACCCATTATGTGCTGTGTTGGTGCTGTACATCCAAAATTGCAAACCATTATCTGCAACATTCATCTTAAAAAAAACACGACTCTACACAAAGAATGATTGTGCAGGAAAATGATTTTAACTGCTGAAGAGGCATCAGAAAACCATATTAAACTACATTAAGTATCTCAGGTGTTCTAAGGTTTGGCTCCATTAAGCTAACAGGGGTCTGGGAGTTCACACTGTGAAACACAAATTGCTGCACCCCATCTGTGTCCTTTGATCGACAGTCCTGATGGCGAACAGTCTTTCACCATCGCCGTCATCATTCAAAAATAGTGTCCAGAAATGAAGTAGCTTAAACTATTCATTGTAATATTTGGCAATCTGGGCACTGTTTAAAATGTAAGAGGATGTTTGATCAAAGCGCTGTATTGAGCCTATTGAATGTCTGTGCATTTGCCTCACTTTAACTGGGGGAAAAAAGCTTATTTTCGTCCTCCGTTTAACCTGATTATTGGAACAAAGTGGCAAAGAGGACAGGAGGAGGGGACAGTGATCCCTGAGGGGTGGGTGATTTTAAAGTGGATCAATGAACTGCACAGGCATTTTGCGCAAAGTTGTGCAGGTTAACACTCAACATGGGAATAGTGACTCTTTTTTTTCCTACATGCACATCAGAAAACTTGCCAATATGAGGCCACAAAATGGTTTCATAAAATCATAAAATTTGGTTTGGTATTGTTGCAATAAAATTAAATGCAAACATTTTAAATACAAACTGCACAATGGAGGATGACGGGACTGCCACTGGTCAAATGACTCAGCTTAATGGTCAGGTTCAGAAATATATGAAGTTCTCTCTTCATAACAAAACCAACAGATCACATCACAACTACAAGCGCTTGGGAAATGAAATACAGTTCATCCTGCAATAATCGCCTATATGAACATGAATCAGTTTTTATTATTATTCAATAGAGGTCCAATAGAGATCATTTACTGCCTCTGAAGACTGATTTAGTTGTCATCAGCGGCAGAGAAGCAATGTCCTGTCAGCATCTTCAGATGATATAATATAATTGATATAATCCTGAGTTGTCCACCACTCATACAAAAATCGCACACTGTTACAGCAGAAATCTAGACTGTCAGCCATTAGCTATTTGTTGCCCAACACCCACTTATAACTCTCTGACACGCTATGTCTGCCCTTCCCGAGGCATTTTACCACACATTTAACATTCATTTTCGGGTCAGATGTGGTTTCTTACCTCAAGGATACTAACGCAGCGACCTCTGGGTCACATGATTACAAAGTCTCTTTAAAATCTCCTTCCACTGTAGGCTCACAATTTTCAGACCATAACTGCTCAGACATCCAACCATGAACTCTGTAACATTTCAGGACTGGACCAGACATGATTTAAATAGCTCATAAATGGGTAGGGATGGGGATTGAGAACTGGTTCCAAATTGTCTGAGTCATGGGAATCATTTACCTCCAACTTTATCAGTTCATTTTTATCAATGCCAGAGTGTTTTTTTCTTTCAGTTGTGCATTGCAAAACAATCACATCAAACTCATGCATCTATGCTGCTGGAAAGTAATGGTGGAGACACAGATCCTGGCAAGGATGCATCTGGACACATCAGGTCATTAAACACTCCAGCTGTTGGCAACATGGAGGGTGATGTACTGTGAGTTGGGCATTGCTTGGTTTTGGGTCATCTATTTTCAACATGGTGGCCGGGTCACAAAGTTTCTCATATTACAGCTAAACAGTACACTATTTTTCTAAAAACATCTGAGGTGAGGAATAGGCAATGCAGTAACCAAATCTTGATTCATATTTGATCAGCGCTGCCTATTTTGACAGTTTGGTCTGAATATCATGAGCCAGGTGCCTCGTGCTAGATGGACTCATTTGCATGCAGTTGAGGTAGACTCATGATTATGCAAAGTCAGATATTGCAATTGTACTGTCAACTTGCTGTGCTGTATCCATCATGCACGCCATGTTTTTTTTTCCCACAAATCAAACCAATCAGGAATATATAACTGAATCGATAAAGAATCGCACTAATAAACAGAATTGTTAATGGTAATGGTAGCAATAAAATTGTATAAATTCCCATCCCTATACATGGGATACTTGACCTGCTGGTTAAAGGGGAGAGGACACAATCCTGAGTTTATGTCAATGTACCCGTTTTATCTGTACCTGTTTTAAGAGGACATTCTCTGCCTCCTAATCATGTGGAAACCATGAAATAGAAAAGAAAATAGTCTCTGTGAACACATTTCATGAATATCATGAGAAAGTCTTACATTATATATACAGAGAGCTGCTGACAGAGGTTCATAATCTCTCTTCAGTTCAAGGTCTTCCACTCTGAATGTAAAGCCATAATATTTCACAGAACACATGCAAACCACATTAATTTAAATAGCAACAAACAGTAGTCATTTCCACAACAGCGTATTGGGACCATATATGTAAAAAAAATAAAATAAAATACTGACCTGGAGGAGGGGGGTAATATTTCGAGAAAAAACTCTGAGATTAAAGTCATACATTTATGAGAAAAAACGTCAGATAATCTCTGACATTATAAAGTCACAAATTTACAAGAAAAATAAATTTGATAAAATTGTGTTTTATTCTGCCAAGCAATCACAAGGTCTCAAGTTTGCAACACCGGAGAGACGTCGCTTATTGAGAGAGACATACTTTTTAGTTGGGTTTAGTGAGATGCTTGTTATCTTAGCCCAGAATCACCATATCAACCTTAGCATCCAGACTTTGAAAAGACATTACAAGAAACTGGGTCTGTTTCGGAGGAAACAAAACATATAAATCTGGATGAGGTGATAGCTTTTGTTCACCAGGAGCTGCAACCTAATGGGCAGATGCAAAGCTATCACTGGTTACATCTACTTGCAGTTCAAATGAATCTATCCTCAAGGTGTAGGCCTTCAGAGAGCGCAGCGTCTTAGTCGCCGGCAGTACAGCACCAAAGGACCCAATGCTCTTTGGCACATGGACTTGTATGATAAATTGAAGCCATACGGTGTAGGGATTAATGCATAATGATGCACTGATGGTTTAAGTCGGGGGTTTTTTATGGATTTTCTTGCACATAAATGTTTTTTCCTCACAGATTCAGAAATTCTGAGATTTTTTCTCGAAATATTACCTCCCCCTTCTCCAAGTATATATACCAGCACCAGACATATGCTGCTCTGAACAGACATTCATTCTTGAACCTACAATGCAGAGAATCTACATGTCCTCCTAATGTATCATCTCCTGTGTTCACATGTTTCCACAGAGAACAGTTACAAGCCTCAAGAGCAATCTACACTACAGAAACAACTTCATAACGTCTACAAAGAAATAGTTTTAACTATACTTGGAGGCCTGCCGTTGTTGGCTCAGTAAAAGTTATTCCTCCACAGGGTCCGCAGGGTGTTGGTTATCTCTGACTGTTTCTGCTATTTATGTTTTTGAACAGTGAGTTTTTTTCCTGGGGGGTTGGAGAGCTGGTGGTTGGTAGATCAATAGATATCTCTTTCATCTCTCTAGTATGGAAAAGATTTACTTAATGTCTGTGGGGCTTATTTTAAATCCTTTTGCATTTTCTGTTTCATTTGGTTTTTTCTTTTAGGTACAATATCCCTTTGTGAAACTACAGTATATTGTACATCCACTGTATAAAACCAAAACATACAGAATGTGAAAACTATGTGGATCAAATTCTTTCTTTTCAGGAGAAATAACAAGGACTAACAGAAAAGGCAAATGGCTTTTTATTTAAAGCTGTGGTTGACTGTGTTCCTGTGCTTTTGAGAAAAGAACTATTGTATTACTTAGACAAGACGTGACCATTAATGGCTGGATTCAAACAAAGTCTATTTGAATTCACTGATATCTAACAAACACACCATTATATCCCTAGTCCAGGTGGATAAAATACTGATTTCTTTTGTGCAAAGTCAATAGCTTGACTAGAAACCGGCTGAGTACATACAACTGTTGATATCATTGGAAACAGGATTAGGTGGAATACAATATCAAAGAGTGAAACAGGCTGGAATCAGTCATCAGTCAAAACACTACATTAAATTACATTTTAAAAAAAGATAACAGATTTGTTCTGTTTTAGAAAACAGAAATAAAAAAGGATTAAATTAAACATCTTGTTTGCTTTAAGTCTCAGCACTAAGACAATCTGTTCTGGCAAACATTGCATCACTCTCAGATAACACTATTAGACAATGTGTGTGAGGTGCATTACCATGACTGGATATACACCACTCTAAATGAGCCTTCAAGGGTATTATACTGTATCAAGTTGGCCTAACACTCTGGATTAATCTCTCACTGTGAAGATACAGCTGCTTCCAGGGGCAGTATTTAAACAGCAATGGTCTCATTTTACTTAATAGCTTCACATTCTTAGTGAATGCCAGAACATTGACCATTGCAAGACATTTTTCAGTTATTTTTTGCCAAGGTTTTTGGATATGAAAAAAAAACACACAGAAGGCCAAATAACTAACTATTGTAGTTATCATGCTTTGCTCTGTGTGTAGAAGATTGAGAGGTTTGGGCTTCCACTTTCTAGCAGATTCTTTTTAGTATCTAGCAGAACATGTACTGACACTTTGCAATGTTGACTGGTACAATTGAGTACCGTCCTCCCACACTGATGTATAGTTATGAGTGGTGGTTTCCACCATCACTCATGCTGTCTCTGTTGTCATCATGAATATTCATGTCAGCAGAGTGCTTCAGTGAATGAATTCTCTGCGGGGGGTCTCTATAAAATTATTTGTGAATAATCAAAGAGACAGGCACCATGTGGGAGTCAACGGCAGAGCATATATTTTAAAATTTATAAATCAGTCTTTTTTTTAAAAATTATTTATAGTTTAGATTATTTTTTCAGCTTGTTGAGTTTTAAAGGTTCTCCCTTTCTGTTGACTGTTTGGATAATGAATCCTCCTGACAGTAGGCTGTAGAGGTAACCCTCCATATATCATGAATGTGTGAGCATGCCTTTGCCAACCTGTACTCTCCTGTAATGGTCTTTCCCGGCAATCAACTGTCTTTCCAGCTCTAATCATTAGGGCCGAGCGGCGACTGCAAGTCGCCTGGCGAAAGCCCTATTGAAATTGTAATGTTTATTATTATTATTATTATTATTATTATTATTATTATTATTATTATTATTATTATTATTAGGGCCCGAGCGGCGACTGCAAGTCGCCTGGCGACAGCCCTATTGACATTGTAATGTTTATTATTATTATTATTATTATTATTATTATTATTACTATTATTATTATTCTTCCAACATTTCGTACCCCAATTTCGCCCCTTTCCCAAATGCGAAAATGCTTATACTTTTGCACGGACGTCCGGCCTCATCAGAAATTCAATATTTTTGGGTGGTCGCACATGGTCGACGCAAAATGGCGGAATAGCGCCCCCTACAAAGTCCAAAAATGCCCATAGGGAATTTTGCTAACTTTGTCCTATGCTCACTAAATTCGGTACACATATGTATTATACCCACATATGCAAAAAAGCCTCTTGACCTCATGACCTCAACCCAACAGGAAGTCGGCCATTTTGGTTTTGATTTTTCCCGCCTAAAATTAACTCCTCCCACAGCGTTCGCCCGATCAAGTTCAAATTAGGTATGCAACATCTCCAGACCTAGCTGAGCTTAAGTTGTGCTCTGCGCATCCGTAGGTCAAAGGGCGTGTCTGCCAGGGCTCAACTAACTTTGGCGTGCTCGCCATGTACATACGAGTGGCTCTCACGCCCACATACTTCATCCAATCAGCTTCAAACTTGCTGGACATGATGATGGCTCCGCCCTGAACGTCCCGATATATTAACTTCCCACGTAACTCATAGCACCCCCCGGTGGTAACAGGAAGTTAACTTAAATTCATGAAAAATACATAGTTGACCCCATCAACTTCATTCCACTTCTAAAACATGCAGAACCAGTTGGTGAAGCTACATTATGAACACTGTGAAGCTACGAGTAATGGCGTCCCTGTGGGGGCGTGGCTACCATCAATTCCTCGCCATGAAAATACGTTTGGCTTTTTGATGGCTTTATTGAACACGTATCATCATGAAAATTGGTACACAGGTCCAGGTTGCCGACCTCAACGTCTCCATTCGCTCATAGGCGATCTCACTCTTGTCGCCCCCTAGTGGAAACAGGAAGTGCCATATTTTACATCATCATTGTGCTATTTCCACAAAACTTCACATGTAATCACTGTCCCACCCTGAACGCAACCGCTTGTGTTTTTTTACACTCTACTGCCCCCTGGTGGATGAACCATCAACCTCTCATAACTCCTTCATGCTTTGTCCAATTCACTCCAAACTTCACATGACTGATGAGTGGCCGCCCTGAACACACCAGACCACACCAGACCATATGTGTAACTACCTGTGACTGCCCCCTACTGGATGAACGAAACATTGCATTTTTGGCCTCCTTCCAGGTTTTTTCTCACTTTCTGCTTCACGCCACAGCCCCGCCATGCCTCAGGCCCCGCGGTGGCATGGGTGAGCGAGGGCCCGCCATCGCCGCTTGCGGCTTTAATTCTATTTGTTCCTACTTAATCCTGAACATTCAAGTCATTGAATTCACCAAAGAAAGGGTGACTAATATTCTTAAATTGGAATAGAAATTGTAAACCATACCAAAGTTAGGGTTAGATTTTAGTAAATCCAATCCAGAGACCTTTGTATGGTTTATTACTTTTACTTGTCATTGAATTTATGGCCTTAAAATGTTGTGTTTTTAGCTCTGAATTTACAATTTACAGCTCATTACAAAGTCATCTCTGGGGCTGCGCCTGAAACACTTCTCCAGATGCACTTTGCAAATGAGAGAGATCTTAATAAGAATAAATAGTATGTGATCTTAATCACAAAATATGTAATTCACACTTCAGACTCACTATTAGGGTTGGCTATTGAGATTTTAAATATTATAGGAGGGATTAAACATGTTCATGGGGCACAAAAAGGAGATGGAGTGACACTGAGATAAATTACCATACAAAAAATAAATACAAAGCATTGCTACCGGTGGAGTGAGAGAGAGAAAGAGAGCGCAAACATCAGCTCTGTTGATATGGATGTTAATAATGAGGTAAACGCATCTTGGTTCTCACTTAAATGTCTTTTGTGAAGCATAGCAGATCGTGTGACCTTTTAATCATCCTCTGCTAACATCTCTTCTTGTATCTCTTCCTAGTATTTGCAAGATTTTCCCCTAAATACATATGGAATGAGAAGAGAGCCACGCCTTGCAAACACTCACATAAATGACACACAAACGGCTGCTTCAGTCTGGTGTGTCAGTTAGATAAATACAGTATGTATATTAGGGGCAGAAATCATCACATAAGCCTCAAAAGCCTTAGCAAATATGTCCCTCAGTGTATTATTCAGAATATTATTCATCAGCAAGGTTTCAAATTTGCAGAGATTATCATGTGAGTAAGAGAGTATAGCTGTTGATAACCTGGAGGATGGATTTTTCTAATCTCCCTGACACACTTCATTTGTTTTGTTAATTAACACTTAAACTACAGATTTACATGACCTCGGTTGGTTTATTTAACCCTCACTCTACCAACATATTTAACTTACAAGGACTACCGACTGGGGTTGCTGGGGAAGCAAAATGTTAACTTATTTCTTCTCAAAACATTATGAAAGGTGTGTAATTAATATAATCTGAGAAAAAAGTTATTTCAGTAAAGTTACAGTTCATTTGCATCTTGCAAAAAAATATTTAATAAAAATTGCAGTTTTTATCCAACAACGATGAAAAAAAAAGGATATTACATCATTAGAAACAAATTGATTGATAAAGTCTTTTTTTTTAAATGAGACTAAAGCTCCTGTGATATATGACAAAAAGTATAGCTCTGGGTTCAGAAACAGGTGGTTGCCTGAGAGGAAGGACAATTCTAAAATGCATTATTAAAAATGTTGTCATATTCTTTGAAAAATCACAGACAGTGACACAGTAAATATAATTTGTAGTAAATAGGCTGAAACACATCTCTTTACATATGTCTTACTCTGGTGGCAAAGAAGATGGTTGGATGGGGGAGCCACACCAATAAAGTGGATATGAAACTAACTGCAGGCAGTGAGGCAAACATCTGCTTGCTAGTTTCCTTTTCTTTGTCACTTTATTAGATTTTATACATTTTAAGCACCTTTGTGAACTTTTGAAAATAACGTTCGTCAAAAGCTTTTCAAGGTTCACATCAACCCTGCTGTGCCTCGTGTTTGTTCACTGCTTTTTTGCCTGAATTTATGATATTGTCCCATTCAAACAGCTACTAGTAATTTAATTCTAAATCCATGCAGTATGAGCACATTTTTTTAAATAGATAACCATCACTCTTTTATTGAGAGCAGGTGGAAAGAAAACATTTCTATAACATCACATGACTGTAGCACAAAAAAAACAAGGCACATAAATGGTTTAACCTTCACTTCCAGCTCCAAATCTCATTCAAATACCATAACTGAGCTATTGAGAGCTACCTCCACAGCAGTAGTACTGTATAAACATTTCCATGGCTCATTATCAATGAAAGAGTCAGGTTGAGACGTAAAAACATCAGTCTTTTATTTAACTTTTATTCCTCTTCAGTCGTAATTAAGTAGTTTTAAACATATTTAGCAAAAGGGAAATGAGCTGAATAACTATAAAATCCAGCATGTAATTCCATTATTAACAAAGGGTTACAAATATCAGCTGACAAGGGTATCATCAGATTTATTTCTACTTAATCTCTGCTTGTGAGTATTATTATATATTTCCACTGAATGACTTGAAGAGAGGCCCATTACATGACTTTACATCATCTGACATCCAACATTATTTATCCTGTTTTATTCCAGGATAACATATCGACATAATATTTTTTATTATCCTCTTCCCTTGACTTTGACATTTGATCTATTTTTCTCCTTCTCCCTAAACTAATTACCAGGATTTTCATCTTTCTTTGGCCTTTAACCAAGGTTGACTTACAAGATCAATCCGAGCATAATGGATCTGGCCAATGAGATGTAACTTTAGCAAGGCTTTAGGAAGTAATGAAGTCTTGACGCGTCTATCTATCACAGTAGAGGGGGTAAAGGTGGTAGACAGATAAATGAACTGACACTGAGCACAGTTTACTCCATCCAAGTTTCTAAAAAAGAGTGAATTGATAAATAATGTAATACTAATAGTCAAATTAGCTGCATTTATTATCTTTGTCTTGATCTTGGATATATTTTCCCCATTGGACAGATTTTTTTGAAGAGGGGGACACTATCAAATCAGTCTGACACAAAGGCTCAGTATCACTGCATGTCAAGTCCAAATATGGTTCAATATGCATGTCTTCACTTATTTTTTCTACTCTCTCTTCCCTACTCAGTTCTTCCCTATCTGTTGACTTTTCCTCTTCTTGTCTCCAGTTTCACCACAAAGCTGCACACTCAGACAGATATCTCTCCCCGGGAGTCAGAAACATTCAAGCTTGAGAGCAATTTCAGCGGCATACAGTTTGCACCACAGTGGGAAGCCCCACTGAGACCCTCAAACATTCAACTGGCGGTGATTCAGCTCAACTGTAAAATCATTTTGGTTTGTGAGTATTGAGTCTTCTTGATAATGTTTTTTTTAACATTGTTTTGGGGGGATTTTCTGACATGCAACAAAGGTCCGTTGTCGGGCTTGAACCAGGGATGTTGCGGGTATGTGGCATTCGCTGTAACGACTTGGCAACAGGGCACTCCATCTAAATCATGTTTGTACCAGGCAATTCCAGCTTGGATTAATAGATTAACTGACATTTTAGCATAACACTGCATATGTGTCATCTAATGTACTCTCTCTCTCTTTCTCTATCTTTCTTGTTAAACTTGGCACAAATCGCCTGTGGTGAAGCTGAGAAGGTCAGAGATGCTACACAGTTCGGGAGGATGTTCAGCACCTTGGACAGCAACAGTGAGCATATTATCTCATGAATCAACATTATCAAGCAGATTATATGCAGACCTTTAAGATAAAACATTTATGACAGTGGATTGTACATACATGGCACAATGGGAAGTGTCTATATTCAGCCAATGCCATTTGTTTTTCATTATATTCCCTCGTTATTCTTTAGTCTTTATTGTCCTGTGGATCTATTGTGTGAGAAACAAGAGCAATTCAGACTTCACTGGCATCTAAAATGTCAGTGTAGTGTCAAGATAAATGCAGCTAATGTGCTCATTAATCTATAATTGCTTGGAGTGTCTCGGTTATGAGCAGAGCAGAAATGTCAAACCAGCCAGGTTACATAAGTCACATCAGATTTTCTTTAGTACATTTATGCCAGCGGTGCATTGAATTGGTTTGCAGTAGCTCGTCTTTATTTTCTTTTATTTATTGTCTATGACCTCACTCTGACTGCTCCCATAAGATTAAATAACGGACAGGTTGGAAAAGAAGGAAGGAAGGAAGGAAGGAAGGAAGGAAGGAAGGAAGGAAGGAAGGAAGGAAGGAAGGAAGGAAGGAAGGAAGGAAGGAAGGAAGGAAGGAAGGAAGGAAGGAAGGAAGGAAGGAAGGAAGGAAGGAAGGAAGGAAGGAAAAAAAAGACAGGAAGGAAAGTGGGCCGAATTCGACCCCTCGGCGGGGCCGGTTCTGGCCCACGGGCCGCATGTTGACATCCCTGCTATACAGTAAGTGTGCCTGCATGTGTGTGAACCAGGCAGTGATGCTTTTGTATGCTGGGTAATTAATAAAACAATAACAATAATAATAAATCATACTATGAATTAATAATGTAGTAAGTTAATTCAGCATTCTGATACACAATGCTCTCTACAGACAGTGGTTTGTAGTGTTTTTTCTACATAAACTCTTTGTTAATAGCTCTGTTCATCTGCAAAAAAAACCAGTTCCAACTTCCTGTTCATTCAATGCTGACTCTATTGTGATTTCTAATTACTCCACACAACTAACATTTATCCATCTAGGCAGGAGATGTAGTTCACACTACAAATAACAAAATACAAGTCAATGTGATTAGCAAGAGTGGAAAATAAGACTTTAAATATATCAGACAACTATGGTCAATGAAGCAGCAGTAAGGGCTTTGCTTTAAATAAAGTAAACAAGAAAAGAAAAAAAGTTTACTTGGCTTTATGTAGGAGAAGTTGGGCTGCAGCTCCAAAAGATTTCTCATCCACCCACTGTGCATCTATCTCATTTTCAGAAATGTGTAAAAATAACTAATCACATATTGACAGGCATGAGATTTATAAAGCCAAAGCCTGCAGTTTCAACCCTCAGTGCTCGCTCCCTAGATCGCTTCCATATATAACCTATTCTACCGAGACTGAAAACAATGCCAGTATGAATCATGTTGTGCTGAAAGTGGTCAGCCATGTTAATGCTGATAACAGGGGACACATTAAAGATAAAGAGTTGGTTTGAGCTTTGGAGCTGTGTCTGTACAGGCAGGATAAAGCAATGTTTGATTTTAATTTATTACGCTAATTTAGCTGCTGTATTCCCTGAGGTAATGGGAAATGTGTGTGTGTATTCACTGGAAATTGTCCCTTTCCTGCTGCTAATGTTTAATTCATTATTAATAAAAGATGATCTCTAAGTGAGAAATAATAATCATTGTACATGTCTAATCTGTCTCTTACGTGTACTATAAATTTAAGCACTTGAAGAGGTGAGGAAGTGAGCAGTTAAGTGTCAGGCTGTGGAATGACAGCTAATATTCTTATTACTGTGTATTTCCTAACTGTCACCCATTTGCTGACAACTGAATCCCCTTATGAGTGAAAGTGTGTGTAAGAGGATTGACAGCATGGAGGCTGCAGAAATGGGCAGATGAAAGTCAGGTTATAGATTGACAGCTCATATGAGGACCTGTCTAAAAATTGACCAGAGAGACCATCAATCTGTACTTTAGCTCTACTTTAACGTACCACACTACCCATGAACCATACCAACTAATTAACCACAGTCACAGTGAACAGCAGATGTGTGGTTATCATTCAGCTAACATTGGAAAGTTGCTCTGTTCATTATGTGACAGTTAATCCATTACTGTGGAGAAGCATCACCACAGTAAGCAGTGATTTATCATGCTAGCAAATAGCTGCTTTGACCGCCATTGACATTGCTCTAATATTACACTGATGATTTTCATAAGACATTAGATAAACTGTGATGAATGTGTCATTGCTAACAACAGCATCAATGTAGCAGTTTGGTTTAGACATAGAGCTCAGCGTGATCTCCACCCTTTGACCCCAATTACATTTCAATGGAAAAAAACAAACACACACATATATATGTTTTTCTATATTCTCGTGTGACATTAAAACTGAGCCAATCACTTATTGAAGCCCACGTCAATCATTAAGGGTGCAATGGTTCAATATGTACCTTGGTTTTGGGGAGATGGTTCAGTATGATTTTGGTGAAAAAGAAAAACAAAACAACAAAAGAAAAGAAAATAATAAAAACAATAATAATAATAAAATGAAAAAAATATATTGGTACTTTATCTTGAAAAATGAAAACAACAATGGCTCATTAAACACAACTATTACTGAAACAGTTGAATTGCGCTGCTGTGGAAAAAGGAAAACCACTCTTGTGTTTCCTGCAAGGAGTCAGGACACCTGCTGACAGCTGTCATATGATGATTTATGGTCACTCACAACTTGTTCTTACAACGTGCTGTCCGAACATGTCAGAAATGTGTCCATAGTTGTTCCAAACGGCTTCACTCAAAGGTGGAGCTAAAAGTCAACCAACCGGTACAGGGAGACGTGATATTGCTTACGGGGATAATGTCTAATCTTAATGAATCAAGCAGCATGTGAGACATTCTGCCAGGAGCAATAACTCTCCACTGCAGGTATATAAAACAGAAAAGAGCACTCCACATATCACAGTGAAATGACAGGCTCATAATGCACACAGCAGAGATGCATAACAAGTATAATTACTAATAAACCACAATTTGAGGATTGCATGATAAAAAGTATCAGACCAGTAAATCTGTAGAAGTTGGCGATAATAGGAATGACACAACAGCATGACTGGACTGCATGGATCTGACAATAGTCGCCTCTCTCTCTCTCTCTCTCTCTCTCTCTCTCTCTCTCTCTCTCTCTCTCTCTCTCTCTCTCCTCTCTCTCTCTCTCTCTCTCTCTCTCTCTCTCTCTCTCTCTCTCTCTCTCTCTCTCTCTCTCTCTCTCTCTCTCTCTCTCTCTCCTCTCTCTCTCTCTCTCTCTCTCTCTCTCTCTCTCTCTCTCTCTCTCTCTCTCTCTCTCTCTCTCTCTCTCTCTCTCTCTCTCTCTCTCTGGCCACATATTTTAATGTTGGAAGTTATTTTGAAGACATATTAACCCTAATTAAAGGTATGCTATGCAACATTTATTGGTTGGTGAGCTAGAGAATGAATGAGAGAGCGTGCAGTGCTGGTGAGAACAAAGCTGTGAGTCTGACAAATAAACAGAAAAAACACCCACATCTTTGCGTTTAACCCTGTGGAAAGTGCCACGGTGCTGGATTTTGTATGAATGCAGAGCTTCCACAGGAGCCCACATTGGCCTCTCTTCTCTGCGTGTGTGTAGCTCTGCCCCGACCTCAGTCAAACACACACGCAGACCTGCAGCTCTTATACATCCATGCACAGAGAGCACACCCTTTATGCTGTTATTGGCGTAATGGTAGATCCGGCCATGCTAGTGGGTCATAAGTGATGATTGAGAGGGATTATTATGATTTATGATTAGATATCACATGACAAAGGTCATTGTTTTATGAAACTAAGGATATGTTACGGAAAAAGTGTGTTTTCAGAGCTCTCATATATGTGCAACGTCACCACACTCTGCTATACACACAAACACACACTAACAGACAAATGCTCTACACTCTGGGCCGAGGTTACATACAGTATGACCTAATCACTCCAGTCACACAGTGAAGACACCTCATACTCACTTCTCTGTCCTCCTTCAACACGGCTGGATGATCTCTTTATGCTGTCACAATAACAGACAGCTATAAAAGTGGTCATAAACTTCTCACTTTGCCAACTGATGAGTACATCAACAACTGCCGGATAGACACTTCATCAGTGAGAAGCTTCACCAATAAACTGCACTTCCTGAACATGTGTGACATCAGCAGGTTTTATGAGAGCAGTGTAACATAATTGTAATTTGACAATGAGCACATTTAGCTGATGGTTCCTTCACCTCATGAGAGACCATGAGATGTGTTTCCATTTGAACATCCATCCCTGTCAAACCAAAGCACAACACATTGTGGTTCTCCCTGTTATGCTTATTAAACAATTAAAATGAAAGTTTGTAAATAGAGAATTAAACACAAAACACAGTTTAAGAGAGCTTCCATGGTGTGTGATCACCTCAGCAAAGGCAGCCTTTGTGTAAGTAACAGAAATGTGAAGTATTGGGCTCTAGAGTGGAGAGCAGGAATCAGAATTGTATCACTTTAACACACATTAGCACATTCATGAACTTAAAGTCAGGCAATACGTCAATGTCTACCTCTTAACACAGTGTGTGTTATATCACTCCAGAATACAGTTATTCACAACTGAGAGATTACAGGGCTAAACATGACACATTCCACTAACTCAGCTTGAGACTGAAATGATGGAGGTCAGTTCACAGTGATGTTAAGATTTTGATGCATGTATCAAAATCTATTTTACTTGTAAAATAACATGCACTGTATAAAAATTGGTTTATTGATACCTCACCTAGTGCTGTTAAATATGTGTTGTGTGTGTTGCTGTGCATCCATTTAAATGTGATGATATCTTGTAAGCTAAAGTTAAAATCAGTTGTATTGCTATTATTAGAAGAAATTGTGAGGGGATACATATATTAATACATATGTCAATAATGTGGGTAACCCCTAAAGAGAGAGCACAGAATGATGGAAAATAAGAAGCAGTTTGATTAAATAGAATTGACCTCTGTGGGGAGGCAACTCCCAAAAAAGCACTTCATCAATGTCATTGTCTTTAATTGATAATAACATTGTGTCCTTGCTGTGATATAAAGCAAATTAAGGATGGCCATGATAATGTCATCCGTCAATACTGTAGTCTGCACATGAAACTAGAAGCATCTAAACACAATCTGCAATCGACACTGACAGTGACTGCACACAGTAAATATCAGCCTATAACTTTCACCGGGCCAATAGACTGGAATTGTAATGGAACAATGGAACTGAAGTGAGATGAAATTATAAAATGGCATGCAAGCAATAACCTCCAGCTGTGGTGATTACTATTATTAAAGCCTGAGTAGTGTCAGTAGCAGCTGGATCATACTAATGTACATACTGTAGATGACCAAGATGAACACAAATGAAACACTATGGACATTAAGAAAAATCACTAGTTATATATGGTAGTATAAATTATAGAGCTGATATGTTTGTATAATAAAAGAGAAAAAAAAGCTCTGAAACCCAGATACAAAACTGAACTCAAAAATGTTCTGATTACTAAAGATTGTAGTACATAATTCAGATTGTGTAATGTTTTGTGAATTTATAATTGTTTTCTTTTGTTTTGTATTCAACTTACAATTCTTTGCTGTTTTCCTTTATTCTATTTTGCATTGTTTGTATGTAATATTATTTAGGTAAATTATATTTGTTTATTTTTGTTATTTCACTTTGCATTGTTCTTGTGTATTATGTCTTATAGGTGACATTTTAAGATAAGCCCAGAGTGGGTTTCTACCTCACTTTATTTTTATATATATCTGACTTTTATTTTTGTGAAAATAAACCAATAAAACCAATAAACCAAACTGACATTTCATAGCCAACACTAGTGTATGAAGCCTAAGGACATAAATTCTCTGGTTTTCATGAAATCCTTTGTGGCCACACATGCTTCTTAATGCCTGCAAACTTCTTCTGAACCTAATACTGGCATAAAAGATAGACAGAAAGATGTGCATCTGCTGACTGTCTCCATCCACCCATCCCTTGTGTGTTTTACGCTGCTGAGCTGTTGTGTAAACAGTGGAGATATAAAGATGTTTAAAACATCAAAGTGTGACAGTCTGGTACAAACCAAATGAATGACAGATTAACTCTGATGTTTTGTTCAGAGGCTGTGATGAAGATCAGAGAAGAACTGCTAAGCAAGCCCACACACAGCTTAGTGCAAGTCAGGGAGAATTACTGCGCACACACCAGGCCAACAATGGTCAAACGTAAGATGACTGAAGGTCTATAGACATGATATATATGCAATACAGTGAATGCATATGTGATGCAGTGATCATAAAATAGCAGGGCAGAAGAGATTGAAGAGTTTCAGACTCTAACTGGCAGATTAAAACGATTCAAGGTGTGAGGTGCTGCTGTACACGCTGCTATTAATGAAGTGGATTAAAAAGCCTATTAAGCTCAACTGGACCCTAAAATGCCCAAATTAGCTGCAGTATAAGAAGGGATGTGTCATTAAAACGTTGTTTGTGGGGTGTAAAGTCGACCTTTGCACTGTGGTTGTTTTTTGACAAAGGTTAATCAAGAGTTGAGCTGTGTAGTCTACTATGAAGGGTTCATTAACAACTACTGGAGAGAAATTTTCACTTTCAACCAATAGGGTGAAGTTTTTGTAAACCACCTTCACCTTGTAATGAAGTAGAACCTGACAAAGAGTGAATTTTTACTGCTGTCCTCAGCTACTTTGAGTGGGTAGTAAGTGAGCCTGCTAGCTAGCTGCCTGGAGGTAACATGATGCAGACGAAGCCACACAAAAATTCCAGCTTGGAAAAACGTACAGAGAGTAAAAGGATAGTCTTGTCAGGTGTGAAATATGTGGAGCAGAGTTGAGCTATCGTGGTTTCACATAGACAATGCTGACTCGTGTTAGGCTGTTAGGCTTAGCCCCTAACCCTAACAGCTCCTTGGAAGTGTGACAAAAGTGTCAGAGAGGAAACATTATGTCTCTCATTGCTAACATAGTGATAGTGAAGGATATGCTCAGCGTTGTTTATGACTGGTAGAAAAAAATCCACACTGTTGCATCTTTAGCGGTGTGTTTCTGTAAAGAAATGAAGGCTGATTATCATTAAAATGTTATATAAATTTATATAAAGCTTGTTGTTTGTTATGGATATTTAAAGTTATTTTTTGAGGCATTTTGTGAATACCGGCATGCAGCAAATATTCTGTTAGTCATCGGTTAAACCCATCGACTAGTTGGCCCAAAAATGGGCTCATGCACATCCCTTACTAAAAGTCAAACAGAATAGACTCTACTATTGGTATGTTGGTGACTTGATATGTGTCCCAGTGAGAGGAGAGATTTGGTAGAGGGTCAATCAATATGGCAAGTTATCACACACACATTTATTAATTCTCACAACACTGTAATTCATAGCAGGTATCTTTTCCAACCTCATTCCAGAGTGAATTAGATCATATTAATAATTATACTTTCCATTTATTTATGTTTCTATTGTGGTATTTAACTGGTGATGGTTATTGTGTGGATTATTGTTAAATTGCTCACTATTATGTACATGCTGACCGTCTGTTCATAAGCGGGTCCAGAAAGAATGAATTCAAAGTAAAAAGAGACAGCATCTTGCTCTTGGTGGTATATTTGCACATCCTGGACAACACTAGGATGAAAGGAAAACTTTCCACAGGATTCCCAGAATGTCAGTGTGTCATGACAGGGGGAGCTGTGTGTTTAAAGGGAAGGGAGCCTCAACTACGCTCACCTATAATATACAGTCATGTATCGTTTTTGATCCTCCTGTATTCAAGTGTCCCACTGTGCCAGATGAGCCTGGTCTCAAAATTACAAGACAACATATGGCGCACTTACTGTACTGCATCACAATGAGCCCCTTTAGCTAAAAGCCTTGCATAAAGAGCCCTTTAACAGCACCTACGCCAAGCACATTGTATACAACTGCATATTGAGCGCCACCATCAGATTTTGTTGCATTCTGGAACAGTGAAGAGGCGTTAATCTGTGCAAGTCTGCATTTTGGAATTCATACTATATCATAGCCTACTGAAAATACAGGATGACATATGTTGTAGTTATGTCAGTAGTGTTCATTAGTCTAAGAGTCTTCTGAGATGTGGAATGACTTAAGAACACAAACGCAGACTGACAGTGTAGCATATGGTTAAATATTAGAACATTTAAATCAGTTAAATGATAGCTTGAAAGTGTATCGGTATATTTCAGGGTCAGGATGCTTGATAAAATACCAAAGGCTAAAACAACAGAGCATAATCATTATCTTTATCTAGCCGGTCCCCCATCAATGGGACAGTAAAGGCACACTTTACTCCAAGATATCGCACCTACACATACACACACCTGTGTCCCACAAAATCATACATTTGTGGAAAAATGCTCAAAACAGGCCTGTGGAGGCATGTGTTTGATGTTTTTTTTTTACTGGCGTTGTACACACACTTTCACTCCCACACACAGATTGTAACAAAAGCTCTCTTTATCCACTGCCTTCAGTCAAGAGATCATTGAGATCCAACTGTAAACAGACTGAATGCGTAAACACACAACCACCAGTTTTACAACAGGTTTTCTACCAAGGGACACATGGCAGAAAATCTATCTGATAACTCTGCTTACATGTGGAGCTCATGTGTATCCCAAAAAACATGCATTTCTACACTATATGTCCTGTCAGAGAAGATGAAGATACATTGTGTACATTTGCTTTTATTGACACATCATTCAAAGCTCAAGCTTCAAGGTTATCCACGTTATTTTATTTTTCATCTTGACTTGCAGTTGTCATAACAGAAATATGAAGTCTGGATGATTCAAAAGAACTGTTAAACATACTTTATTTCCACTTCAATCAGTGCCTCTCCTATTGATATCAAGAGCAAAGCATCTCCTTAGATAAAGAATATGCCTGACTGCAGGAGCGAACAAATTATAATTCCTTTGTATGTGCAGAAATGTGAAGTTTCTCTTGTTCAGATGATGACTTCACATCCAAAGTCACAAGTCATTGCTAACAACAGTACAGTGTCAAGGCAGTGTACACTTAAAAACATATTCATAACCTTTGCCTTTCTTCACACTGCTTTTCTCTGTTATAGTGCTGCTATCACTGTTGATGTCTACAGTTAAATATGAAACTCCTGTGCTACCCAAACCCACAGTGGGAGGTGAAAATGCAGCGCATCGAAAGCTATATAAAAAAAAATTAAGGCGTAGCTCTAAAAGTCCTAGAAATATAAGTGGGTGTCAAACCATTCCCCATTAAAATCCATCGGTGGAAGAGGAGAGTTTTTAATGACGGTTTATTAAATTGTAACTTATCTTCTGCAGCTGGTGAAAGTGAAAAGCCTTAAAACTGTAGCACTCTTGATGAAAAAGCTTAATGAACTGGTTGATAAGAGCCTCCCGCATGTGCAGTTCATACAAGCTCACATTCCTTTTCTTTTTCTTTTTTTTTTTAATTCGATGCTACACAGTAGTGAAATCAGACTCCAATGGATCCAGAGCAAGGCCAATCAAAGGCTTTCAATATTATAAGGATTCACATTAAATTAAATTAATTTGAGGGCGCCGTTTAGTGTTTTGAGAAGATGCTTTACATTTTTGAGAGAAAAGGTTGCTCATTTGAAGGCACTGTTTATTAAATATATATATATCTTGGGGGTTCAGGACACCTTTCTACTAACAAACACACACACACACACACAGTTTTTCCACTATTCTGTGACAGTCTATGATCCAGTCCTCCCCACTGAGCGACAGCCTCGAACAACTCGACCATTCTCTCTATCTTCATCTCTCCTCCTTCCTCTCCATCCAGTGCACCATTAGCTGTCTCAGGTGGTTCTGTTGATATATTGGTTGGCAGCTAACTCTACTCTCCACAGAGCCTGCTCTATTGTGTGTGTGTGTGTGTGTGTGTGTGTGTGTGTGTGTGTGTGTGTGTGTGTGTGTGTGTGTGTGTGTGTGTGTGTGTGTGTGTGTGTGTGTGTGTGTGTGTGTGTGTGTGTGTGTGTGTGTGACTCCGGTCCCAGAGATCCAGACTGAGCTGGTTGAGAATCTCTGGTTGTGCTGTATACTCCAAACAAAATCTAATCAGGCATGTTTGCAGAGGCAAAAAGGCAGGATTGCAACCAAAGCTAATCACTGCATTTGGCTTTGATCAGTGCAGTGAGTGCCGGCTGTCCAGCTGAATTTGCAGCAATTTTCATACAACCTTGTTCACCATCGTGCGACTAATTTACATCCAGCTCTGTCTGTTTCTCCCACAGCAACTTGAGCTTCCCCGTCTGCTGCTGGAAATTGTTCATTGAGCAGACCTCGATTAAGTTATTAAACAGGCAACCGTTCCAAAAACATAAATAAAAAAGAGAGCGAAGACTCTTCATCCTCAGAGATTCATTAAAATTGGAATCCACCAGCATGACACGGTATCGGAGGTGTTTTCCAGGATTACCTGTTTGAATGAAGGATTAATAGAAACCGGATATGCGGATGTATTTAATGGGTGAACACTGAGCCAAGCAAATATCTCTAATCCTGTAATCCTATAATACAGTCTCACCTCTGATGTTTATTGACTCTTAAGTAAAGAAAAGAAATATCCAGTAAGAATCAATCATTGACGACCCAATAACACGAGACGGTTCTTTTCTAATTTGACTATTTCTCTGAATTAAGCACATTTGCGTAACTAAATTCACAACAGCTTGTCTTCAATTAACAAATCACAAATAAACAAAACCACTTCCTAATGTACACACAATGCAGGGAAATACATTTAGCTACGTTTTGCTTATTTATATTCTGCAAGGTTACATTTGGATCCAGTGAACATTTTTAAATACTCTCATTGATGTTTTAAATTGCACAGAGCCTGTAACAGAGCTCTTCAAAATGAGCAATTAATGTCATGCATGTCAATTACAGGCAGTAGGTACTCATTAGAAGCTGAAGGGAAGATGTCACCATTGTTGTTACTCCAGCTGTCATGTGTAGATATTCATTTTCTGCACCACAATCTGCACAGCCATGAGGGTGTGAGGCCTCCTAAAGTGAGCGTGGCAAACACTTAACATAATTAGAAGTGTGTGAAGAGAAATGTATTGTTTAAGTGACCTATGAGGGAAAAACACCTAAGTATATACAAGTAAACTAATAACAAGAGTGGCCTTTAAATTAATGCATGTATTACTCAAACTGACTTTCTGGATCATATTTCATGTCTCAACATTACCTGCAGCAACAGCCCTTAAACACCACAACCTGCTGTTTAAACATATGGCTGTTTTCAGTCCAAACGCCCCCTTACTGTCCTTCCTCCATTAAAAAAATAAGCTACATTGAAATTCAGATGCATAATATTTTCAAATAAAAGGATGAATTTGAATGATTCCTTAGTAGGCAGAGTCAGAGGTGAAGAATTTCAAGTGGATATGAAAGCGGATATTGAGTGTATGTCATATATAAATAAGATATAATAATGGACATAGTCACTGTGACATCAAATCCCCTTGAACTTTGAGATTTTGAAGCCTCCAGGTTGCATTTTGACCATCGTCATCTTGGATTTTTGGAGCCAGAAGTGACCATATTCTGACAAGAGGGTGGAGCTGATCCTGATGTTAGTGGCTAGCCTGGATGGTGGATGGTGCATTTAGTTTCTATGATTAACTGTGATAATGCCAATGCTATGATTCACCAGCAAAAAAGAACATCCAACTCCTAAAGGTGCGTTCAGACCAAGCGCGATGGCGCGCAAAAAGATTGCATGTTAAGTCAATGCAAACACGCGATTAGACGCGCCGGGCGACGCGATACAAGCGACGCAATGAACCCGATGGCGCGAAAAATCACGTCAACGCGCGAGTTGAAAATGTGGAACTTTTGCAGCGACATCGCGTGAGATTCTCCCGACGTCACTGACGTCACGACGTATAGCCCAGCTGACTTTCCCATGTAAGGTTTTGAAGAAAAAAAGAAAAAAAACAGCTGGCTCCCCCGGCATAGTTTCAACAGTTAATTTACGTGTTTTTGTCAGTTGATGTGTGTCGCAGGAAATGGAAAAGCCTCAGTAAATAGTAAGTGATCTCAGCCATGGTTGATGATTGAAGAAGCAATGTTGTTGTTATCTAGTGAAAATGGGCGGGCTCACTACACGCGCGATGACGCAAATTTTACATTGTGGTCACAAAATGGTCACGCGTCGAAACTCGAGCAATAGCGCGACAGATTCTCATTTGTCGCGCGTTTGGTCTGAACGTAGCATTAGAGGGTGTATAGTTCAACCAAATGCTGAACAAGAGTTACAAATGTTACAGTTAACTTTCATGAACTGAAAATACAGTGAAATAAAATCTGGGGTTATGCCATAGTTATGTTACCTAACCAACGATGACACCGTGGAAGCCACTTGCCTGTGACAGCACCCACCTGTCACTCAAAGTAGCCACGCTCTTAATTATGCGTAGTAACTTTAAACAGGTGAATTTCATGAATGAGTCCAATTGTCATAAACGGTGAAACTATCTAAAACCGTTTTTTGCACCAGGCTGTAAACATGTTTATTTTTGTTGTTTGGCATTTTAACATGGGTGTCTATGGGGATTGACATTCATTTGGAGCCAGCCTCGAGTGGCCATTTAAGGAACTGCAGTTTTTGGCACTTCCGACATTGACTTTGTTTTTCAGCACTGGGAGTTGCTGCTTGGTTATAGTTGCAGACAACCAGTTCACGTATATGTCCCTTAATAAAACTCCTTAAAAAATGATTTGTTCTCAAACATCATTAAAGCTCCAAAACACTTAGGGCCTGATTTACTAAGATCCCAAATAGTGTGTACTAAATTGCGTGCACGGTGCAATAGATTGCGCGTACCATTTGCGTGCGTTTTGCGGGTGATCTACTAAGAATAATTGCGTAAATGAAAACAGGTGCAACGGGGTGGAGACAGCAGTATTTAAAGGGTTTTGCGTGTCTTTATGGAGAGTTTGGACTAGTAGAAAGCTGCAAGCGCAAAATGAAATGTGATCAGGTTCTAGTGGAAGAAGTTAACAAATATATTGAGTTTTAACAAAAACAAATATTACCAGAGAAACCGACATATGGGAGAGTATTAGTGACGAAGTCAATGCTGTTAGTAAAACCAAAAATATTCCACTCCAAAATTATTAACACAGATGGAAAAACTCTGTCCTGTGCGTATTCTGTCATTGTGCCTCCGTCTCCTCCTCTCCACAGTGACAAAAGTTATCTGTGCCCAGTGCGCAGCAGGTTAATACCTACCCTTTAAAGGTATTATTTATAGATGCAGTTCACGTCAGAAATAATACCTTCAGGTTTGGTAAATCACAATGCGCGTGCTGAATAACATATTTGCATTTTCTCCTGCCTGTATTTTGCGCACTGGGGTTGAAACGCCCCATATTACATATTCATTATGGCAAACGTAATAAATGGACAGCACGTACTATCTTGCACAGTTGAAAGACGCAAACCTCAGTGCGCTGTGTTAGTAGATCAGCTTGAACATTTTCTGCGGGTGATGTCAAATTTGCACACGTTTCTAAACACGCAAACCTTTAGTAAATCAGGCCCTTAGTCCCCAGTTTGAAATTAGACATATCAGACAGTGATAGACGGGAGCGAGGACATCACCCAAGTTACTAAAAACCTTTAGATATTTTGTAGTTTATTCATTGTGATGATACTTTTTCACTGATTTGCTAAACTCAGTGGAGCAAATAAACGAGAAACCAAACACAGCAGTGATGATAAATTATAATTCACTATCTAGCCGCCGGCCTTGTTAGAGGGAGGCAGAGTAGGTGCAACAGTACCTGTGTGATTAAAATTGATGCTCCGCAGAAGATAAGTGCTTGTTAACTGAGAGAAGTAGCTGAGCTGATTACCCACTTTAATAAGAAGGCAAAAAGTCACTAATCAATGTTTTACACACAAAAGCTCTAATTAGTCAGCCCCCGCAAGTATATTAATGCAAGTATAGTTTATACTGTGTGCACATTGCCATGAACAGGCATTAAACTAAAACATCCATTAAATGATCATCAGTGCATCTTCTGTCTCTGTGTCCTTCTCACTGGTTGCACTTTGAAAAGCCAGCAGCAAAAAAAGTCAAGGTTTAAATCAACTGAAGTCTGAACTGCTGACAACTTTGAAGTAGCTCTGCAGTGAGAACAAAAAAAAACAGATGCTTCAAATCATGAGGACCACAAAACAAAGGTGAAGGACGATGGGGGCAGGGTAAACAAAGTAAAGAGAGTAAACAAAATCAGTGGTGTAGAGGAGAGAGGAGTGGAAGATTGAAAGGGAGGTGAACTAAGGAGAGGAAAGTTAATGGGGAAGCGGGTTCAGTGTGAGAGGTAGTGATAGGAATTTTAACAATAGATCTTTTATTTAAGTCTATCATGTTCCATATCACCTGAACAGCGCAGTTTTCCAGCAGATAAGCAATAAAAGTCTATTATCCTGTTCTGAGAGAGAGAAAAAACACACACAAAGAGAAGCTATTCAGTCAGCCGCTGGAGTCCAGTGCTGTTCTGGGCCTCAGTCTCTGAGCCATTAACTTATAATGATTCCCCCCGCAAGAATTCTTAATATCTCCCCTTTGTCCAGTTTGAGTGCTGTGTGTGTGTGTGTGTGTGTGTGTGTGTGTGTGTGTGTGTATGTGTGTATGTATGTATGCATGTATGTATGTATGTATGTATGTATGTATGTATGTATGTATGTATGTGTGTGTGTGTGTGTGTGTGTGTGTGTGTGTGTTTGTGCATGTGTGTGTGTGGGTGGGTGATTTACTGCTATGCTGGTGTGATTCTGTGAAAAGTCTTAGCTGTCAGACCAGCATTGTCATCAAATGGTGACTTTAAAAACAGAAGCACTGACCCTGAAGACCTGATGGTGATTTTCCACTCAAACCGATTTCTTCGTGAAGTCAAACTGAATAGCTGATGATGTATCACTGTGTTGCCGCTGTCACTACTCAATTACCAAACTCTCAATTCATTTCACAGCTGATGTACTTACAGTCTGGAGAGCATTGTTACTTACTGCTGACATTTAATTACAAAAGTAGACAGGGGAGGAAGGCACGGGAACTATTTTTTTTCTCTTATCCTCCATCCTATAATTATCATCTCTTCTCTTCACAACAGCTGGTTTTTACTTCGGTTTCCCGCCACATATTGCTTCTTTCTCTCTCATCTTATCACACTCCACAGTAATAAAGCTCAGCAGCAGCAAAAAAGCAGTGCCAAAAATAATCCAATAGGTCATGACAGATTGATCAAACTACCACATACACATCATGGTTTAAAGAGAAGTGATGTGTGTGACGATATTATAAGATATACAAGCTAACTGGCATTTGTCCTATAATATGAGCCACTGAGATGCAGACTGTAAGAGTGGAGCTGACTGTTGAAGAGCCTCCACATGTTTCTGCATTAGGGTTGGTCCGATGGACGATACCATCGTCCATGGCTCCCCCCCCCTCCCGCATATTGATATGCCTGCAAATTAGACGTATTCTCCCGGAATCTGGAGTGAACGAGCAAGAGCGCGCACTAGAGTGACAGTGCGTGTGTGTTTGTGTGACTGTGTGAAGTTTTCCTATTTTTCAAACATGTTATTGTTTCCTACTGTTTATATCATTGGGTGTTCATAGCGCGCTTTAGCAGCAGCAGTACACTTTGCATTTCTTCTTCGGTGGTTATGCTTATTGTGACTCGGTTTTTGACCGGTGAAGTTGAGCTGGTGAGTTGATATACAATGTGATTGTAACTTGTGTTAAATATCATAAATATGTCCGTGCCATTAACGTAGTTATTTTTTTATGTTATGTTTTTCAGTTGATTACCTGCTGACGGCACGATCACTGTTTAAGTACTAAAAGAAAAGCATGTGTGGAGTTGCTAATGAAGAGAAATAAACACGTGAAAAAGACATAGATTGAGTGTCTGAGCTGAGTGTGACACTGTTTCGCCGGTCAAACACATCCGGTGGGGTGGGATTTGTTAGTTTAACACAGTTAGGTTAATAAAAACCGTACAGTGACTATAAATGCAGCGCGTGCGAGAGCAAAGCTCTGTGTTGCCGCTTATTAGATCGATCACTGCCCCCGCCGATGCCATCGGCCATCACGATGTTTTGCTTTGAAGATCGTCGATCGTCCAAATCCTGGACATCGTCCAACCCTATTCTGGTTCACTCTACTACTATACTGAGAGGAGTCTGTACTGAAGCTGCTCCATCCGCCTCCATGGCTGCTGTCATCTTTACTGCTATGCATGAAGAATCACTTACTTTATTGAGACCAAACACTGCTCTGCTGTCACAGTAAACAGCATTCTTCATGA
The DNA here is from genome assembly GCF_963691925.1 of Scomber scombrus. Lineage (NCBI taxonomy): Eukaryota > Metazoa > Chordata > Actinopteri > Scombriformes > Scombridae > Scomber > Scomber scombrus. The sequence goes on from NC_084974.1 coordinate 8,514,509, forward strand.
GGAGTTTGCATATCTGTATAGGCAGGTGTTTTCAGGAAGGGAAGTCACTTCACATACCTTCATAACTCGAGTCAGAATCAGACGGACAAACGCACAATAAACATCCATGGCAGCTGTCATTTCCCCCTTAACTCCGGTGTTTCCTAGTGGAAAACGTCAGCACATGAAATGAAAAGAATGAAACGATTCCCTTGCCTTGAAATCCAAAGAGGAAAGCGACGGCGGGGATCCACACGGTGTGTATCCAGAAGTAAACCATGGTTTCCTTTAATCAGGTGCAAAAGCTCCGCGCTCAGCCAGATGAAGCTCCGTCTTCGGTTTTTAATTTTCAGAAGGTAAAGCTGCAAATGAAGCCGAGCAGAGGAAGAAATCCCAGTCTGAACAGTGCTGATGAACACAAGAGCCGGAGACTCTCACTTCTTCATCTGCTGCTTTCACGCGAACATCAGCGACCCCTAATGAAAGTCTTACCCACAGAGAGAGAGAGAGAGCGTGTGAGTGTCAGTGTGTGTGTGTGTGTGTGTGTGTGTGTGTGTGTGTGCGTGCGTGCGTGCGTGCGTGTGTGCGTGTGTGTGTGTCCTCTCTCTCTCTCTCTCAGTGTGATCAAAGATCCTATTAAAGCAGTGTTTCATGGTTCAGGACTGACAGCAGGACTAATCTGGACAAGTCCAACACATTTCATTCAGCACAACAACTAGGATTTTGTCACATAAAGGCTCTCGCTCTTTCTGCATCTCAGCACATTTAATGCAGGACAAAGCAAAGCACGAGTTTGCCAGTCACAGATGTGATGTCTTTACAAGCAATTCAATATTCAATATTCAGACCCAGGTTGAGTGACTACAGTGGATTCTCACTAATGCTTGCAGGAGATATACTGTACATGGCTCACAGCGAGACTGCAGACACTAACTAAATCTGATAATAATTCAATTTACTGAGAATAACTTTTGACTTTGGTGGAAATTTTCTTCCAGACAGAAATGTGGTTGATGTGTACAAAAAACAATACAAGACACTCACATACTAGATCTGCTTTTATAAGTGATGTGATTGAAGGTAGAGCGAAGGCAGCTTGTAGTATATTTGCACATTTTCTCTCTTACAAAAAGTACAAAATACCCACATATCCCACTTTACACATGAATTTGAATTTAAATGTGTGACTGTTGTGTGATCTTCTAAGTATACAGCCCTTGTAAAGCCTCTATGTGATCTCCTTAGCTGAGAATTAAGTAACATATTAAGATTTTAAAATGAAGAAAGTTGGTCTCACTGGAGAGAGCCAGTTATCTGAACGCATACAAGTTTAGTGTTTTACCCCAGAAATCCTGACAGCAGATATACAGATGAAGCCACTAGAAATTTCCCCTGTTTCCGTGATGGCTCCTTGACCGCCCCTTGATAGGTCCTTGACTGGCCCATAATGGAAGCAGGGGGGAAATACGATGACGTGTCAATGAGGCCCCGACTGGAAACGCCCCTAAACTGCCTGAGTGAAAACCAGTTGCAATGCTTCATTTTTCCACGGGGAGGCGCAGGTATTAGTGCAGGAGACCCGAGTTAGTTTTACACACTAATATAACTTGTATTTACTTCTATTCTTCTTCATAAAGTAGCCTTATACTATATGTTGTTGTTATTGTCACTGTATCGTCACTATGTGTCTGTGTAATGCTGCTGCTACACTATAATTTCCCAGCTTGGGATCAATAACGTATATCTATCTATCTATCTATCTATCTATCTAATGAAGGGTGCAATATAGTTCAATCCATTAGAAGGATGCAATTGAAGCTGCTGTGCGCCGGTAAAACACAACACAGCCGATCAATTAACAAAACACACTATGATTAAAAAGGGCAAGCTTGTTATTCTGAGTCATGCCTGTGTAGTATGCAGTACTAGATACTAGTGTAAAAAAGACTCTAGTAAAAGCAGACGTCCTGATTCAACTCTTTACTCCAGTAAAAGTAAGACTTAGTTTAATGACTTAGAAGTCGCCAAATGACTTACTTTAACGAATTTCGTTAGTTTATATAATGCAGATTTGTAAAATATTACTTTTATGAAGGTCACAGTCACAGACAATAAACTTAGCATTTCATAATTGTGGTAGCAGCGGTGCAGCAGATGTAATGAAGTCCACGCAGCACGCTGGATGCAAACTAATATTAAGCCTTTAGCCTTTTCATTATAATGTCCATGGACATAAACTGAGTTAATTCATTAGAAGGATGCAATTGAAGATACCGTACATTTTACAGGACCTCTGACAAATCTTTGTCACTGTCAAACCAAGAAATAGCCCATGTGACATACCCCGTCTAGTGATTCAAAACAGGACGCGCTATTTACAGTAATACATAGTATTTCAATGGACGGTGTAAATAATGTAAATAATGTCACGACTATTTTACTACATATTTCTTACTATTATTGTTCTTATAGTTTTTTGTTTGTTCGTTTGTTTTTTTGTATTTATTATTTATTGTTCTTTATTCTTTTCTTATTGCTGCTATTATATTCTGACACTGATACTGGGTTTCCGTTATCCGGTAATTACAAAGTCAAAAGTCAAAATGAAATGAAATGAAATGAATGACGTTGGCGCACAACGGGTTATGAATGGAAGGGGATCTCCCACTCGAGGCACCCCCCGACACGTCACTTTCTCGTAGCCAATCGTAAGCCCTGTTGAGACCGACTGGTTTACACAATCCTTCTCCTGTCGGATTACCTCCGAAATCATCATCCAGCGTGTCATTGTCAAAAGAAAGTAAAATAGATAAAACTTTGAACTCGCTTGAGAAAACACGTCTCTGTCCGTGCAGCTAACATTAACCTCAGCTCCAGTGAGTCTGTTCAATACTTTTATTTTATTGGCAATATGTTATAAAACATAATTGTTAAAATAATTTGATCATAATGAAAGCAGGCGTAATAGAGCCGTGGGAGGAAAAATTCAAAGGATTCACAGTTTGCCAGGAGACATGCACAGGTGTGGGGGGAGGGGGGCATTCGCTTTGAAAGACAATGGAACAGGCTCCCAACCATCCCCCCAAACCCATCATCACCCCGCCAAATCCGCACCCCTTCTCATAAAGTACTGTAGTTGCAACGGCCATGAACACTCTTGCGTGATTTGTGTGGCAATGGAACCAAATAGTCCATTAAGCCCAAACAAAAAGTTAAGCAATGATAATGCTAATAAAGTGGATGGGCTTACCTGACTTACAGCATGCACTGAATAGACCGGGGTTGGCTTGCACATTTTTCAACAATTCTACAATTCACAAATTAGCAGACGCTGAACTACTCATTCTCAGTTTTAGCACTCTGGCATAATTTGTGTGAGAATATTCAAACCAGCATCAAATGAAAGGTTAATCATCCTGTAAATTCCTTGTTTTTACGTTTGTTTCTAATTTCTCACTGTCAAATGTTTATTTTCATATTAAATAAAGCTGCGTTGCCTTGTCTTACCTTGCCTAAAATCAAATACAGTCGTTTACGTTTTTCCATTTCGTATAATTGATCTGAGCCTAAAATTGAAATATGAAAAGCAATTTGTATTTCTTTTTTGTGTTAGATTCAAAACAAATAACAAAATAATCAGTCAGTAGGCTATTTAATTTTTTGATTTGAAAATGTGTTCCGATTTTTTGCAGTATGAACTCTTGCCAAATCCTGTCACGCACACTTTGTTTCACTTGTTTGCACTCTTTCTAGCACAAACATCCCATTCATTTTCCTTTCTTCACTGCTAAACAATAAAAACACTCTTAAAATACTCTACAGGCAAACACACTTCCTGTTAACCAAGAGAACATCATTAAACACATATTAAACTCATGGCACATAGCAGAGAACCATAGAATTATCGGTTAACATTTGATTTCCATCATTTAACAACCTGAAGGTTGTAAAGTCAGTTATTTTCGGGTTGTATGCATTTACTTAACAAAGTTATGAAAATGCAGCAGAGTTTTTCCGCTGAAAACATTGTCAATAAGTAACTGCTACTGCAAAGACTCGAACTCAGGTATCCCGCACTAATGACGGACACGCTGCCCGTTACACCACCGCTCCGGTCCTACGTTATAACGTGTCTAACTGAAAAACTTACGCTTGTATGCATTCACTAAGGAAAGATTATGAAAATATAATACAACTTTCCCGCCAGAAATGTCTTTAGAACAAACATAAGATATGAAACCTTTCTAAATTCGCCCTTCTGTTGGCGTGGAAGATGAATACCCGCCATGTTTTCACGTTGTTATAGGCTACGTCTAGGGTGCAAATAGACACTCCGCATTTTTTATTCAAGATAGTCATGTATCTGTGTCTGCAAATTGTTTGCTCAGTCATGGTCTTCCTTGAAATTTAAAATATTTTTTCTAAGTTGTGGTGCGTGCATATAAAAAGTCAGTGGGTTATGTTAGGTAGTAATTAAGTTTACTGGTTCGGATGACCAGTAAAAATTCATAGAATATGTGGGCTATTCTGTGACAGAAGCGCCATCACCTGGTCATACCCTGTATTACAATGAATAGGTGGGTTTACAGGAAAAGATAGACACGCCCAGGAGAAGGAGGGGGTTGCTGAGTCGGCTGGCAGCCGGCTGGGAGTCAGCTGCCATTCAGCTGGCTTTCAGCTTGAACGGGAACTTTCAAGGGGCTTCATCTGTACACATAGTTCTCACAGAACCAAGGGAGCTGTCGCTTTAGTTTCCATTATTCACTCTCTTCAGCTGAGTATGGTGAAGTAAGATCATCTAATAAGAGCGAAGACCTCCCCCAAACACACACACACAGCTTGTTTTAAATTTAGTAAGAAATTGTGTTTCACTTCTATAAATGGCATCAACACCGACTAATATCAAAACACTAATAAGTGCCAAATCCAGAAATCTGCATACAGTAAGTGCAAAAGCACTAGGTATGAGTTTGACTCATTGTCTTCCCAAATGTTAGCCTAATAATAAATCAGAAAGTGACAAACTGGTAATTTATTCTAAATTAAATAGGCCAACACCTTACATTGCAAAGCCAGAAGTATGTCAGGTGTGAAATTCTCAACTAGGCCAATAATCTCTTATCTCTATTTCAGTGTTATCTGGCTTCAATTTCTTAGCTTAGTTCACTCTTTTTGCTTATCCTTAGCCATTCATTTGTGGCTTTGCTTTTTCTAATTTGGCATGTAACACATAAACAACGTGCATATTCTCACCTTATACAATTTATCTTTATTTATTTTACAATTATCCGCCAGTGTATACAAAGTGGAAACAAAGTCAGGTGTAACACTGTGGTTCAGTATTATCTGTACACCGAAATATTCTTTGAAACAGATCAAAAGCTCTCATGTTGCTTGCAACTACATTTCATACTATCATATTTTTATTTTTTGTGCATTTGTGTTTTTTTCATTTTAGTTTCCATCTGTGAAGCTTCCACCCACGAGACCTTATGGAATAGGACGGATGTGTTTGGAGAGTTTATTTACATTCCCCACCTGTTTCAAGGTAAATGAGTTTTGCTTCCACACACAGTTCACAGTTAAAGTTAACAGAATCATAATGTCAAGTTTCAGTCTGAACCACACAAAGTGATAACAAACCATCTATTATCCTGCTGTGTGAATTATACACACACATTGACATATTTCTTACCATGTGCATACACACTGAAAATAAGCAGAAAGAAAATAAAATCAATTTGAAACATGACTCTGTGCAACAAGCTGCATTAATATGCAATGCTCCCAACAGAAAACAGCTTTTAATGAGTTATTCTATTGTGGACAGCTGGCAGCTTTAATGCGTTTGTAGGAAATTATTTCACATTAGCTTGCGCCACTAATAGCTTCATAAAATACACATTTCTTAACAATGTTGGAAGAAGAAATCAACATCACATGATACAAGAAACATGGAAGGTGTTCTAGTTCTTGTCTGTCTATAATTTTAGAAGATTTCTCCAAAATGTACAGCGCTGCAATCAGAGAGAATCACCACTGCAGGTGAAAACAAGTCCTCCTCATTACATTCCCTCATTAGAGGGAAACATTCAGATTCATTTTACAGGGCGCAGTCCACTCGTGTCTTATACTGAGCACTGAGTTCAAAGCTCCTGACCTTTAAATGTCTTGAATCATAATTATTTTCCAGCCCACAGTGTTTCTGTCCTCCAGTAAACCTTTGGATGTTAGCGTGCAAGCCTTAAACTGATGTTGGTTAATTTGTTGTTAAACTATGGGAGTGGGAGTTTTTGACACAATTTTTGGATCACTTGGAATTGTTTATTGTCCAGCATGCAGTCTGAGATCAAGTAGCATGTTGAATATGCAAGGTAGGCTGTAGTTTTCTAGTGATTAATCACAGATAACTACATAATGCAACTAAAAAAAATATGAAAGGCAAAAGAGAAAGACAGAAAAAAGATAAAACAAGACTCTTGATGGACGTTCAATAGACAAACACTGCTTGTGGCTTCTCATTTTACTATCTTCCAATAGCTGCCATCTGGAAAGGTTTGTGGTCAAAGGGTGGCTTACTGATGTTTTAAAAGATTTTTTAAAACTTTTTACTAAGCTTGGATGAGGGATTTTGAACGGTCACTTTTATTGAGACCTTCAATCCACCATTCATACTGTTTGACCTGAATCATGATCTCAATATCAGGGATCCTTCAGCAAGCAAAGGCAACAAAAAAATACAGCCTGCAGCTACTGAATTGAACTCAAGTACAAGAACACAAACTGTAGCTCAGTCAGCACCAAATCCTTTGGTCCCTGGAGGGTTAAAACACACTGACTGTGTGGGTATGTGTATGATACTGTTGTTGAATAGAGAGGTAGAGGTCCCAAATGGCTACTGCAGAGAGGGTTTAATATATCAGGCCAATCAGGGTGGAATATCATTCATTACAGAAGCTAGTTTTAGAAAACAATATTGCAAATGACTCCATTTGAATGTATTGGAAGATTTCCTTTACCCTAATGGATCTTAGTGGTGCACTGATACGGATATGCAATGAAATCACGTTTAGCTCTGATGAACATCATTATTACCAGGTTTTATCATAGTTTATATGGCTGTATGGGCAACATACAGAGACTGGTTTTGTCTATGACACAGCATATGCCAGTCCTCCCACTCAGTACCATGGACAGAGACAGAGCATAGCAGAGTGCTGAGCTTGGTTAACTTTGGACATAGAGCTCTACAAAGACCGCTGCTTTCATTTTACTACATGAGACGTTATCAGTATTATCATTTTTGCTCTCCTGCTGTGATTTAATTTCTTCAGTTTAGGTTCAAATAAAATCACGGTCACATCAGCAATTAGCCATGTCCCCACACTCTACTGTCATGTTGTTTATTAGAATGGCATGCCTTCTTAAAATGCATTATTAGTAAAAGTGAGTGATTTCCACTGTAAGAGCAGATTTGATGTTAATTGTCTTGTGTGTCATGGTCTGATTATGATTGGCGGGTCAGCCTATATAATGTGTAACCTTTTGGGGGCTCGTCAGGTGTTTTCCAACCGGAAGAGGGAAAACAGTTTTTGACCGCTTTTCTGCGCTGTGCTGCGCTGCGCACGGTATGCTTCATGCGGATACGTATATGAGATAATGTATGACTTAAAAGCATAAGATGTCAGATAAATGGAATTGTTTGCATCTATACTAAAAAGCAACTGGACTCTCATTCATCCGTTATGCAAAATCAAAGCGTGTCAAGAAGTTTCCTGTTGAAATGCCTTAGTAGCTTAAAGCATTGGCTTAGCTTCTACAATTAAAGTCAAAAACTGTCTGAAAGATCGACAACAGTTGCTGGAGCGGCAAGTTGGACTTTTGTTCCCGTGTTGGTGTTAAACGCGAAGAAAAGGTTGGAAATTGGTCCTTTGTTGCTTTTGGTGGTGGACACGAGGAAGAGAGAGGCATGGTACAGGCCTTGGGGGACGATCGGCGCATCAGCTGAGCGTCAGCTGCTCACCTGCCGACTGGAAACGCCGGTGAGGACGGAGGATCGCTAGGAGGAGCGAGTGAGGAGACGCCGGTCGGGAGGAGAGAGCCACGAGGAGGACGCGCGTCAGCTGCTCACCTGCCGACTGGACACGCCGGTGAGGAGACCCAACTCGAGGAGGATCGGGCGAGGAGACGCCGGTGATAACGCCGAAGAACTTCTCACGGCCACAGTCTTCAGCCATAGGTAAGGTAGCGCTACCATTGATAAGAGATGGCCATCTAATCTAAAAGTGTGCACACGTATGGGCGTAATCCCAATGCATTGGTTGCTGAAGTGAAAAAACATTTGACTGGGTTTGATTGACATGTTGTGGACTGTCGGACTTTAAATGGAGGACTTGGGGACTAATGTGGACACATCGTCGGGTGTCCATGCGCCAGTTGCTGCCGGCAAACCGGACTCTGTGGCCGCCGGCGGTAGCGACACACGGAAAACCCAACGAGTGGTCAAACTTTCCGTTAAAGGAATTGCAGACACTTCCGGTGGTGACGATGTAGGAGAAAGCCGCTCGAAAGAGGTCTCCCGATTGAACTGTTAATATATCCCTGTAAACACCACAATTTAGTCGGGAAAGTTGCTAATTGCAGTTTAAACTTAAACCCAGTCGTGAAATGCCTAAACATTTTTTTACCTAAAGTGAGTACTTCTAACTGTCCAGTCATTCGTGGCGTCTCCGCGACGGCTACTGTAGCTAGCAAACTTGCTAAAATGGCGTCCGCAAGCCTGGATACCAGCGACGCACCTGGTCTCGTCAAAGCCTCGCCGGACATTTTATCAACGGACCAGCTGGTTTCTGAACTGGAGAAACAACGAGCCTCGCTACTGAAGGACATGTCAACCTTAATCCAGGAGTCTGTTAAACCATTACAGTCCTCGGTGGACGCACTTCGTGAGACGGTGAATCACTTTAATGGCCGCCTCGTTGCTGCAGAGACCCTGGCCGGGGACAACTTTGAGCGCATAACAAGCACGGAAAAAACGGTGAAGATGCTGGAAGCTCAAAACAAGTCTCTTCAGGACCGCCTTGACGATCTGGAAAACAGGTCCCGTAGAGTCAACCTCCGGATAATTAACATCCCTGAGGGCAGTGAAAATGGACGGGACCCGACCGAGTTCATATCTGATCTGCTGATGGAAAACCTTGGCCCCGGCATCTTCACCAGACCCCCGGAGCTCGAGAGAGCACATCGCTCCCTGGCCCCTAAACCTGGACCGGGAGGCAGACCCAGGCCTTTTGTGATATGCTTTCATCGTTTTCAGGAGAGGGAGAAAGTGCTTCGTTGGGCCAGGCAACATGAGCTTAAGCACCGCGAAACAACGCTCCGGGTGTACCCAGACGTCAGCGCCAATACTGCAAAGAAACGAGCCGCTTTCAACAAAATCAAGCAAGCTCTCTACCAGAAAGGAGTTAAGTTCAGGCTTCTCTTCCCTGCTCGTCTGCAAGTTTCATACGAGGATGAAACGTTCACTTTTGAAACTCCGGAGGACGCACACGCATTCTACAACGAGCGAGTGATGGATAAAGAGTGAGACGCAGTAAAAGTGTTCCCCGCTGTCACCCACACTTTGAGATTTCTTCCCCGCTTGTTTAAGTGAGGCTGTCTACTCCTGCCACTGTTTGCTGCCCTGTGGACTGACTGTTTTGCGGACATCTTCAACGAGAGACATGGTAACCATGGAAACGGGTAGACACGCGAACTGTTTACTTTACGCTGGGGACTCCTCTCTTTTTTTCTTTTTTATTTTTTTTATTTATTTATTTATTTTTTTTCTCCCAACTGTGTAGTGTGGGTAACACTATCATGTGGTGACATCACTATCTTTTTTTGTCCTAATTTTGATGGTAAACATTTTAAGTTAATCTCAGTGAGCCCTTTGTTTGACTGATATGCCTCAGATACACTCGTGTTTATCATATGTGAAACATTGCTTTATTAGACACTTTATTTTATTATTTATATATTTTCCTCTATCCTCTCTACCCCTTTTTGTTTCTTTTTCTGTTTTGTGGCAAAACTTAAGTAGGATGTTTGTTTTTTTTTTTTATTATTATTTTTTTTTATTTTATTGGGGAAGATATTGAGAAATCTCACAAGTGGCCTGTTCACCTTTGGTAGGCTAAATGTCATGACTAATGTTGACTTTCTATAATCTCAAGTCGTTCTTTAAAACGTGGTGTATGTTTTATATATTGTTCATTTGGATGACCTCTTGAACGAGAAAGTTATGGAAGCAGAAAGTGTTATCCTGTTGGGATCGAAGATGTGGATGCATTTGGTTTGTATACGGGAAAGGGTGGGGGGAGGGAGGTATTCTTGTATATGTGTTTTTGGCCTGTGTTTTTGTTTTGTTTTCCCCCCTTTTTCTTTGGCTCAGGAGTTACATCGGCCCGTGGAGAGCTCCTTGTTTCTTTATGATATGACAACTCTGGGTAAGAATCTTCGCTTTATCTCTTGGAACCTGAAGGGTGCCAACCAGCTCATTAAACGTAACAAGGTAATGACTCATTTAAAGCAACTCAGGGGTGATATTTTCTTTTTACAGGAAACTCACCTCTGCTCCTCAGAGGTTAACCGTATTAAGCGACCTTGGATAGGGCATTTATTTCATTCTAAATTCCCAGTAAGGGCGAGGGGCGCAGCAATCCTCATACATAAAAACGTTCCGTTTGAGTTGTCAAACTCCATTGAAGACCCTATTGGTCGATTTGTAATTATTTCTGGTAGTCTATGTGGAATCCCTGTGGTAATGGCCTGTGTTTATGCACCTACATGGGATGATGATAAATTTATTACAAGCTTTTTTTCTTCCCTTCCTAAAGTTGATGACCATTACTTAATAATTGGTGGCGACTTCAATTTGATTCAAAACCCCTCCCTAGACAGATCCTCCTCTAATCCTCAGGTGTTGTCCAAGTCAGCTAAAGTCCTTGACACATATAGGACCAGTTTAGGTTTATTTGACCCGTGGAGAGCTAAATCGCATTCAGACAAAGCTTTTTCCTTTTTTTCATATGTCCATCATTCATATTCGCGGATAGATTTTTTTCTCCTGGATAATTATTTTTTACCAGAGGTCCACTCATGTGAGTACCATAGCATTGTTATCTCGGACCACGCCCCTGTATCTGTGGATATTAACTTTCCTAGTCGGGTCCCCCCCTCCAGACAGTGGAGACTTAACTCTTCTTTGCTAGCTCAAGCTTCCTTTAAAGACTTCCTTCATACGCAGATCTCCTTGTTCTTTGATACTAATGATTCTCCAGAGATCTCTAGATGCACTTTGTGGAAAACCTTTAAGGTGTTTATGCGTGGGCAAATTATTTCATGTTTCATCCCTAAAGAAGGCAGAAAGGGTGGAGTTAGAGACACTCACCAAAGAGATATTTAAAATTGACAATTTGTATGCTACAACTCCAACCCCTGCTCTTTATAAAGAACGCCTTCAGCTTCAGTCTAAATTTGATTTATTGTCCACTAGCAAAATACAGAAGCAGCTATTCCTCGCTAAACAACGTTTCTTTGAGACTGGAGACAAAGCAGGAAGATTATTAGCGCATCAGGCACGTGCAGCCGCACTGTCCAGACTGATCCCCAAGATCAAACCCACGACAGGTGAAGTTACCTCAGATCCTATCAAGATTAATAAGACATTTTGTTCTTTCTATTCTAACCTTTACTCTTCACAATGCCCTTCAGATGTTTGGGATGGAGACAACCCTCTGGATAGGATTGTTTTTCCTAAAATAAATGAGGATTTGTGTAGGGAGTTGGGAAATCCAATTTCGGCCAGGGAAGTACAGGAGGCGATTATGTCACTCCAGAATGGTAAAACCCCAGGCCCTGACGGGTTCACTGTTGAGTTTTTTAAACTATTTTCTGCTACCATTGCTCCAGCCCTCCAGAGAATGTATAATGAATCCTTTGCTGGGGGTCGCCTACCTTCCACCCTGTCGGAGGCCTCTATCTCTCTGTTGCTTAAGTGCGATAAAGATCCTCTTTTGTGCGGTAATTACAGGCCCATTTCTCTCTTAAATGTTGACCTAAAGATCCTGTCAAAAATCCTAGCCCAACGCCTACAACAAGTCCTATCAAATATAATATCTACTGACCAAACAGGTTTCATGCTTGGAAGGCACTCATTTCATAACACAAGGAGGCTCTTAAATATCATTAGTGCTCCCAGTTCGACTATCCCGGAAGTGATTATCTCACTAGATGCAGAAAAGGCCTTCGACAGGGTGGAATGGAGCTTCCTTTTTTTTGTTTTGCAGAAATTTGGCTTCCCCCCAGAATTTATTTCTTGGATCAAATTGCTTTATGCCAAACCAATCGCCTCCGTCCACACAAATGGACTCCAGTCCGCCCCATTTCCACTCTATCGTGGAACCAGACAGGGCTGCCCTCTTTCCCCCCTCCTATTTGCCATGGCTATTGAGCCTCTAGCCATCTGGCTACGTCAGGAGGGTGGGTTTGAGGGCATCACCAGAGCTGGTACAGTCCATAAATTATCTTTGTATGCCGATGACCTCCTTTTGTACATGTCTAATCCAGCTGCCTCTCTCCCTGTGGTTCTAAATATCTTAGACAGATTTGGGTTGTATTCAGGTTATAAGCTTAACCTCCACAAGAGTGAACTTCTCCCCATCAATCTTCTGGCCAGAAATATACCCCCCGATTTTTTCCCTTTCAAATATGCTACTGATGGATTTAAATACTTAGGGGTGCATGTTACTAATTCAATCAATCAACTTTTCTCCAAAAATTTTGCTCCTCTCCTTGAGAGGTGTAAACAAGACTTTGACAGATGGTCTGGTCTCCCTCTATCCTTAGTGGGTCGTGCTAGTTTAGTTAAAATGGTTGTTTTACCTAAATTTTTATACCTATTTTCACATATCCCTGTCCTTATTAAAAAGTCCTTTTTTAGTTCGCCTCCAATTTTACCTCAAACCCAGTAGTAAGTAACTCCTTTAGAATGTGGATTCAATTTAGGAAAAGCCTAGGCCTCCATAGAGCCTCTGACCTCTCCCCCATTGTAAACAATCACCTATTTCTGCCCTCCTGCACCGACTTGGCTTTTAGGACTTGGTTTGACAAAGGGATAACTAAATTTAGGGACCTTTACAACCAAGGGACCTTTATGTCCTTTTCTGAGCTCTCAACAAAATTTGACCTGCCTAAATCCATCCTTTTTCATTTTTTCCAGGCAAGGCATTTTATTCAGAACCAGAACCCCAAATTTCCTAGTCGTCCCCCTGAAACTTTGGTTGACTCATTACTGGCTCTTGATCCTAAACAAAAGCGGCTAATTTCTAATATTTACGGTCTCATTAATTCTGCTATTGACACCCCGGCTTCCGGTCCCAAAGAGTCATGGGAGCAAGAGCTTGGGACCACTTTGCCCGATGATTATTGGCAACAAGTTTTACGGTTGGTTCACTCCTCTTCAATCTGTGCAAGACACGGCCTCCTACAGTGTAAAGTTGTGCACAGAGCTCATTACACCAATTTGAGGCTATCTCGGATTTATCCCAATGTAACTGATTCATGTAATAGGTGCAAACAATCTCCAGCTGACCATTCCCATATGTTTTGGTTCTGTCCCAAGCTTGCCACTTTTTGGTCTGAAATCTTTAATACTCTTAGCACAGCATATAACACTACTATATCTCCTGATCCTCTCTTGGGCCTATTTGGTTCCCCCCTGCAGCCTCTTGCCTCTAAAGTTTTCCGTACTGTTCTTCCCTTTGCCACCCTGTTGGCTAGGCGACTCATACTTCTTAATTGGAAACACCCTCAACCTCCATCTCATAGTAGGTGGGTGAAAGAAGTGCTACTGTCCATTAAACTTGAAAAGCTTAGATTTTCCCTCAATGGTTCCTTAGGTCATTTTGAAAAGACTTGGAAACCTCTCTTAAATCATATTGAATCTTTGACATCTCTGCCTGATTGTGACGACTGAGCCCCCCCTATTTATTTATTTTAATTTAATTTATTTTATTCTATTTTTGTTGGGGTTTTTGTTTTGTTTTTTGTTTTGTTTTTTATTCTTGTTTTTAACATTTTAATTTCATTTACTTGCCTGCCTTATCATTTTCCTTATTCATGTATTTGTTGTATGTACTCTGTACTGTTTACATGTTATTGGACTCATAGAACTGTTCACCTTTGAGTGGGTCGGGATTGTGGGAGGGGTAAAAAATGGGGAAAAATGTTGGAATGGAAGTCCTCTATGTCACGTTGTACTGATGTGTTGCTACCTGTGGAATTGCTTCCAATAAAGAAAGTTATCCAAAAAAAAAGGACTCGCAGACAAGATCGACCGACTACAAACTGTTCGAAAGGTTAAACTAAACAAAGCAAGTGCTTTAAGGAAATTAATACAAGAGTCTATGCAAAGAATTAAAATGTCTGAGGTAAAAGGTTCTGTACATGGGTTTATTGAACTGTGTGATGAAATAAGATGTATGCATGATTCTGTGATGATTTTGTTGCCACAGGAGGAACAGGAAAGGCATGAAACATGGTTCAAGGCTCAAATGATGTTCAATGATGAATTTATTGATGAAGTTGAAATGTGGGTGAAATCAACTGAAAATCAAGTGTCTGAAATTGAGAATAATGGTGATAAAGGTGTTGAACATGATGGTATAAATCCAAATGACAGTGTTTCTAATGTGGGTAAAAATTCAGACAAAAGTTTCACAAGCCACAGGTCAAGCACTGCTTCCTCTGTAAAAATAAAAGCAACAGCACAAAAGGCTGCAATCATGGCTCGAATGGCAGCCATAAAGGAACGACATGCACTGGAGGAACGAGCAAAAAATAAAAAGGAAAAAGGAACAGCTCGAATTGGAGACAGAACTTGCTGCATCTGATGCTATGTTGGCAGCTTTACAAGCTATGGATGGACAAAGGCTCTCTCAGGCAACAGATGGTATGAACTCTTATTTTGAAAGGGAAAAAAGGAAACTGGCACCACAAACACTCAACCCATTGGCCAAGGAGTATGAGCCTGCAGCCTGTGAAACACAAAAGCAAGTATATTGGTCAATGCAACAAAATCAAAGGCACTCAATAGATATGCAAACAAAACACAATAAAAAAATGTCATCTGTGGAAACATCACAAAGGTTGCGACATGATCAAACAGCTGCTTGGGTGACACAAAACGGACAACACTTGAATCATGGACAAAATGATCAGACTCCACTTGGTGATATTGTGAGTATTATGTGCAAACAAAATGAAATCACAGCCTCTTTGGTGAACCAACAACGCCTGCTCTCTCTGCCACCACGTGACATACCTGTCTTTGAGGGAGATCCATTTCAATACAAAGCCTTCATAAAATCATTTGAACAAGGTGTGGAGGACAAAGCAAGTAAGGCTGACTGCTTGTATTACCTGGAACAGTTCACCAGAGGGCAACCTAGGGAACTAATGCAAAGTTGTCAACACATGGATCCTGAACGTGGATTCATTGTGGCTAAAGCTCTGCTTCAGGAACATTTTGGTAATGAGTATAAGATTGCTAATGCATATATTGAAAAAGCTTTAACCTGGCCAGCAATAAAATCAGAGGATGTTAAATCGTTGCAAGCCTATGGTTTGTTTCTACGTGGATGCTGTAATGTGATGGAAGAGCTTCCTCATATGCAGGACATGGACATGCCAAGCAATATGAAAACAGTGGTCTGTAAATTGCCATATAAATATCGTGAAAGGTGGAGAGCTGTTGCTCACGATATAATGGAAAAATACAATCAAAGGGCACATTTTGTTGATGTTGTTGCATTTTTGGAGAAACAAGTGAGGATCCTTTCTGATCCAATTTTTGGAAATCTTGAACCACCTGTACCACAGAATGTAACTGCTTCAAAACCCTGCAACAAATTCAAAATGCAAACAAAATCATTCAGAGGGAAAGGAAGTAGTTTTGCCACTACAGTAATGCCTGTCAACTCATCTGAAGAAAATGCTCACACAAGCAATGCAAAGAGACAGGACATATTGTATTGTTCTTGCTGTACACATGCTCACCTCTTGGAGAAATGCCAACAGTTCCAACGTAAAAAGCATAGAGAAAAGATCCGGTTCATAAAGGAAAAAGGAATATGCTTTGGTTGTTTAAAGGTTGGACACATAAGCCGTGACTGTAAGAAACGCTTGGTCTGTGAGGTTTGTGAACAACAACATCCCACTGCAATTCATATTCCAAAGACCAATGTTGAGTCGCAACTCACATCGGAGCCACCTGAGGAAAATCCATCAACTTCTTCCCAGGTATGTGGACACACAGGGGCCGGTAATGACCGTTGCATTCTCTCCATTGTCCCAGTGCAGGTCAAATCTACAAAAGGAAATGAAATCATTCACACATACGCATTCTTAGACCCTGGGAGTACAGCCACATTTTGCACTGAGCATCTTATGCAGCAATTGAACATCACAGGAAAAAGAACAAATTTTCTTTTGAAAACGATGGGACAGGAAAAGGTTGTTCCCACTTTTGCTGTGTCTGGAATGGAGGTTGCAGATCTTGCAGGAAAAAGTTTTTTTCCCTTTGCCTGAAGTTCTCACACAGAAGGAGATGCGAGTCACTCCAGACAACATGGTGACTGCTGCTGATTTGGAAAGGTGGCCTTATTTGTCCAAGGTTCACATCTTTTCCATAAAGGCCAATGTGGACCCACTGATAGGAACCAATGCTCCCAGGTTATTGGAACCATGGGAAGTGGTGAACAGTTGTGGACACGGTCCATACGCTATAAGAACAGTGTTGGGCTGGGTTATAAATGGGCCTTTAAATGGAAAATGCAGTAATGAAATGAAGCCTTCCTCTGTTGTGGTGAATCGTATTTCAGTGTCTAATTTGGAAATCATGCTTAACAATCAGTATAAGCATGATTTTAATGAACGGCCTTCAGAGGACAAAGAGATGTCTAGAGAAGACATAAAGTTTATGGAAATTATGGAATCCTCTGCAACTCTACAGGAAGAGAGATACTGCCTTAGGTTGCCCTTCAAGAGACCGGATGCCCACCTGCCAAACGGCTTTAAAGTAGCAAAGCAAAGGATACTTGGACTCAGGAAAAGGTTTATGAGCAACCCAGAATTTCACAAAGAATATTCAAGTTGTCTAAATGATGTCATTGAAAAGGGCTATGCAGAAAAGGTGCCTCTGGAACAGATGCAAGGCAGACCAGGAAAGGTGTGGTACATACCCCACCACGGTGTCTATCATCCCAAAAAGGGTTCTCTTCGAGTGGTGTTGGATGGTGGAGCCACATATCAAGGCACGTCATTGAACAGTGAACTGTTGCAAGGGCCAAATCTTACCAGTTCACTGCTTGGAGTCCTCACTCGTTTCAGACAGGAACCTGTGGCATGTATGGGTGACATACAGGCAATGTTTTATCAGGTGAAGGTGGCAGAAGAAGACAGAGACTTTCTGCGCTTTCTCTGGTGGCCGGAGGGAGACCTCAGCAAAGAACTAGCAGTCTAGAGGGTGACAGTGCACATGTTTGGGGCCGTGTCCTCACCCAGTTGCGCTAGCTATGCGCTAAGGAAAACTGCTGATGATAATAGCTCTGACTTTTCTGCAGAAACTGTTCAAGCTGTTAAACAAACCTTTTATGTGGATGACTGTTTGCTGAGTTTGAGCTCTGAGAAGGCAGCAAAGCAACGAGTCAAAGAGCTTAGCGCTCTGTGTAACAGAGGTGAGGATCATGTTACGTTCCTTCTGGGCAAAGCCAGAGTCACACCTTTAAAGGCTGTAACAATCCCAAGATTAGAATTGACTGCTGCCGTCCTAGCTGCCAGAGTGGATGCCATGCTAAAGGCCGAGCTTCAAATCCAGCTGGATGAGTCTGTGTTTTGGACGGACAGCACGTCAGTGTTGAAATACATCAATAATGAAGATCGGCGATTTCACACGTTTGTGGCAAATAGGATCTCAGCCATACGAGAAATCTCAAGCCCTGCTCAATGGAGACATATTGGCACCAAAGACAATCCGGCCGATGTTGCATCACGGGGGATGAAAGTGTCAGAGTTTCTAAAAAATCATAGCTGGCTGCAGGGACCCAGTTTTCTTTGGAAGTCTGAGGCAGATTGGCCAGTAAGTAATCATGATGTCAGGATGGATTCTGATGATCCAGAGGTCAGGAAGGAGGCCTATATGAATGTCACTGTTCATGATGCACTGAATGCTACTGATCATCTCATAAGTTACTTTTCATGTTGGAGAAGACTTAAAGTGGCAGTGGCTTGGTTCCTAAGGTTGAAAGGTCATCTGTTGGAGCTCAGTCGTCAGCGAAAGGCCTCTGGACCGCAGACTGGTCAAGTGGGAGGAAAAAGGGCTACTGTTAAACAGCAGAGCAGTGTCCTTACACCAAAGGATTTGGACGAGGCTGAGCTAGCTGTCATTTGCTACTGTCAGCAGCAAAGGTTTGCACTTGAAATTTCCTCACTGTTGTCTGAGAAGCACACAGTAAGCAAACAAAGTTCCATTTACAAGCTGGATCCCATTTTGGAAAATGGACTCTTAAGAGTGGGAGGGAGATAAAGCAAAGGAGCGATGCCGTCAGAGGATAAACATCCCCTCATCCTTTCTAAGGAGCAGCATATCTCCAAGCTTCTTCTTCTTCTGAAGGGAAAACCAGCCTTACCACCAGGACTTTTCAAATCGTCTGACATGTATGTGAAGCGGCGCTGGAGACAAGCCCAGTACATTTCAGATTTGTTTTGGAAGCGTTGGATCCGGGAATATCTGCCCCTATTGCAAGAAAGACAGAAGTGAATCAGAGGAAACAGAGTCTGGCTGTTGGAGATGTTGTTGCCATTATGGATCCCTCAGCCCCTCGTGGTTCCTGGCTTCTTGGGAAAGTGTTGGAGATTTTTCCTGATGCAAAGGGCATGGTGCGTTCTGTGAAGCTACAGACTAAAAACAGTGTTATTGAGAGACCTGTAACCAAACTTTGCCTGGTACAAGAAGTGTAAATTTGCATTTTCATATACTCATATCATGCTCTTTTTATTATTGTCTGTATTGAATTGCCATGTCTGCCGGCCATGACAATTAGGGGCCGGAGTGTAAGAGCAGATTTGATGTTAATTGTCTTGTGTGTCATGGTCTGATTATGATTGGCGGGTCAGCCTATATAATGTGT
Source organism: Scomber scombrus (assembly GCF_963691925.1). NCBI lineage: Eukaryota > Metazoa > Chordata > Actinopteri > Scombriformes > Scombridae > Scomber > Scomber scombrus. The sequence goes on from NC_084974.1 coordinate 8,533,717, forward strand.
AACCTTTTGGGGGCTCGTCAGGTGTTTTCCAACCGGAAGAGGGAAAACAGTTTTTGACCGCTTTTCTGCGCTGTGCTGCGCTGCGCACGGTATGCTTCATGCGAATACCTATATGAGATAATGTATGACTTGAAAGCATAAGATGTCAAATAAATGGAATTGTTTGCATCTATACTAAAACGCAACTGGACTCTCATTCATCCGTTATGCAAAATCAAAGCGTGTCAAGAAGTTTCCTGTTGAAATGCCTCAGTAGCTTAAAGCATTGGCTTAGCTTCTACATCCACTATTCACTTTCTACTTATTTCCCTCAAATTTGGACTGACACATTCTCCTGCACTGCTGTCTTTCTCAATGCTAGCTCTACTGTTGGGAGGGTGTAGGCAGATACATTTTTCCTCCGATAACAAACACTGTATGCCTGCTGCGTCATTTCACCAGCCAGCAAGGAGCTTCGCTGTAAGGGAAAAATAAGTTTGTGTATGGTTCTCCCGATGGGAAATAGTACACTTGTTGAAGAAGAGGTGAAGGGGTTGCCAAAGTCATTATGATTCCTCCCCAGGCTACCATCAATATCTATCCAAATCCAGAAATCCTGTTGCGAGATAACTTGGCAGGTCCAACACTATGTCAAATCCTGTGAGACATATATAAACTAAAATAGAAATTTGCTTAACTTTCTATCCATCAACTATCAGGATACAGTTCGAAAAACATGTATTGATATTCTAAATATGACAAAAAATTTCACAGCACTCTCTGTACTCTATACTGTGACCTCCAGAAGTGGATCATTTACAGTAAAGTTGCAGTTCTCTGTGGTACTTATACTCTGCTGCTAATGACTCTTGCAGCTCTAGTTTCCTCTGCTGTTGGTCTCTGCCCTGAATAGCTCCTTTGTCTATTTCTAGTGACTCCATCCCAGCGGTTCCCACCACACCCGACCCCCAGCAGATTACCTGTGACTCTACTGAGAGGGTTTGATTTATGACTGTTTTGCTCTTATTATACTTGAGGGCTCTGCTCTAACAGCGTAGCTCTCAGCTGGTGAGTAAAATATGTGAAAGCTTCCCTAAAGACTTTGTCTTGATAACACCTTGCCTCTGACGGAGAGCCAAATGACTGAAGAGCAAAGCATCACTTTCTGGTTCAGATCCAGTTAAAAGTGCGTTTGGTCTCTGTAACTGGACTTTTGGTCCACAGAGAGAGCTGGATCTCAAGCAAAATTAACTCTAAATATCTAGGCAGAGTGAAGCGAGTAAGGCATTTTCTACAAAAACACAATTAATCGAGAGTACATAGAAGAATAGCTATGATTGAGATTCTCTCTCCGCTTCACTACCTTTTCATTACAGTAGTCATGTACAACGTCAGAAATTTTCGCCAAGCCGCTGATCTTTGTTAAGAAAAAGTAAAGATGGTTTATTTCAGATTTAACTTTATTTCTCAGAATCAAATGAGAGACAATTAAAACGAATGCCCTTGTTTGTATGTGTGTTGTTTTTTGTGTTTTTAGAATTGTTGATATCATTAAAAAGAAAATGTAATCAATGATATAGTGAGGAAAACACTCCGATCCTCCAAGCCAATTACTAAGCTTCAAATTGTTGTTTTTTAATTCAATTAATCCCTTCAGAGCTTTAAACTCTACGTCTTTTTTATTGAAAGTGCAATTACATCTTATATCATAATTAAAGGAACAGTTCAGATAACTACATAATGCAAAGACACAAATCACATGATGTGGACAATAGAAAAGAACAGACCAAAGAAATGACTATTAGAAAAATAATTGTGAAACTTATACGTTTTGTGTTGTGGACCAACATAGCTATTACACATTTTGACTTTAGACTGGGTTGACAATGAGTACTTTTATGTAGTCTTTCTGTGTATCTCTTTCATTTTCATAAGTAGATAGCCCTCATGCATACAATACAAAAGAAAAATGCACAAGCAAAGATGCATACAGAACAGAGGGAATTCATAGATATACATTCTATATCAAACACATAGACTGTCCTCACTGCTGCTGTCTGTGTTGCCTTGCCACTTTCAGTCCAACAATGATCATTTATTTCTGTGGAATTCTTTGTCTGCTAACTTTATGTACTCGTACTGTAAGTGGCAGTTTTGAAAGTGGAATTTGTCATTGTGTTTGACCCTTGGTTCTTATCACACTGTTTACTGTGTTGTACTGTTCATACTGAGAGGCATTCAAGAAATATGTGCATTAGTATATAAATAGAAGCCTCAATGACTGCCTGCGATGTGATTTGTTAACCTTCAGGGCTGCAACAAGCTGTTTCAGTGTTAACAGTTTGAGAAAGTATCAGTCGAGTCCTTCAAACCTCTCTGAGCTAAAAAAAAATGTTACAAGCTGAGTGATGAAGCTCTGTTCTCATTGAATGTGTTTCCTTTCAAATGTTCTGTTTCTGGGGCTTTAGTGAATGTGAGAGGACTTATTATGGACTGACAGGAACGCAAAGACACATTGTAGTCCTTTCTACTAGCAGACGGACTCATCACAGGGGCCCCTTTACTTCACTCTGACAGAGAGATGCAGCCCAGTTCAGCCTCTGTGAAACTCTGCAGAACAAATGACTTGAAAACTGCTGCGATGGAAGTGTACTCCACTGCATTATAAAATCCTAAAACTAGCAGAGATGACAGTCAGTTCACATTGGAGACTTTTTCCTTGGCATTTATATTTCCAAGCTGAAATCACTGACAGAATTTTTTTTTGCTATTTTGCAAGGGTACAAATAAAGTGAACACACTTTGAAACTGTCCGGGAGAATAAACAGACAAGTACACACAGCCAGAGTACAAATAACCCCATCTACATTCACGCATGCATACGTTACCTAAACCATAAAAATGAAAACTACTGTGACAAATCAAACTGTATCCAGCTGGTGTCTCAATGGAAAATCAAGTTGTGTAGGTCTGTTGTTGTTATTACAGTCACAGATGTTACATAAATGACAATTGGATGGGGATTGTTGTGTGTTCATGCTCCTAAATCTAATTATGTAAAATGAATGCAGTGAGGTGTTTTTGTTTCCGGTAAATATGTAGTACATTAATAAGAAAGGTGATAGAAAATTTACAGGAGGACTCTCTTCACACTGCCTGCTATACTCAATTGATAGAGCCACGTCACTGTTACTAGTGTTTTGCAGGTTAATGGTCAAATAACTGACACATTCTGGTAGTTCAGCAAGGTAGGGTGTTACTCCTACCACTGTGCTGGGAAAACCCCTATACGGTTGAATTGGCCTGTCATGGCTGAGCATTAGCATGCAAATTTCAGTGTACTAAGCTGACAGGATGAGTAACTAAGCCAATAAAGTCTTGTTTGAGAGGAAAGGGTTTGCAAAACAAAATTGTGTACAATATTTTCTTTAAGAGCAAGCTGGTCTGTCAATATCATAATATGAGCTTTTTTCCATGATTTAGAAATCCTTGGCAGTGTTATAATTGGGTGTCAAATAATTACATTTAAAAGGAAGGCCAAAATGAATCACTTAATATGTGACTATAATATGCTATGTACTGTGCCTGACCACATTTCAATACCTTTATATACACTGTATATTCTTGAACACTGTATATGTACTGTATATATGCAGAGATATAGTATATTATAAATGCCTTTGTGTGCTTGTGCACGTGTGTGTACTTGTATAGCTATGATTTTAAGAACCAATTTGAGTTTTAAACCTGGGAAGTGAGGACATTTTGGTTGGTCCACACTTTCTGACACACCTTCAAAGGGCAGTTTGAGGCTTCAGCCTTTGTTTTGGGTGAAGGTTAAAATAGGGTTTAAATTTGGTTTAGGGTTAGGGTTGGGGTTAGGCATTTCTTTGTGATGGATAACATTAGGTTTAGGAACTAGGGAATGCATGATGAATGCCCTCACCAAGATAGCTTTACTAACATTCTGGCAAAAATTTGTTTTTTTACATGAAACTATTCTTTGACATGTTATTGACATTCTGTGTAGTTTTGTTTAATTTTTGCATTTTTGGTCCTAAAATTTTAGAAAAGGTATCTAAAAAAATCAGTCTCAAAATGCATCAATCACAGAGATGAAGTCAGGATGACCACCAGGTTCTGCCTCATTACCATGTGACTTCTTCGCTCTATGACTGCAGTTAATTTTAGCCTCTGAAATATTCAAATTCATTATTTTATCAAATCATTATGAAAAACACTGATACAAACACCAACTGAGTTAAAGTCAGTTTGGTTGTCTTGTTTTAACTCAGTGACAAGCAGTTTTTTACCTTTAGCTACCATGTTAGTCAGCTATCTTATTAAGTTTAATTACAATAATCAATAAGCAATAATTACTATTATTAGTGACTGAAATTACTCTGACTACTTAAAAAGTAGTGCTAGCTGGTAGTTGCTGGTGCTAATGCTAACTACCTGCTGCTAACTGGGGTTGCATGTGTTTAGCATTATATATCTCAAAAGTTTCTCAAAAAAGAAGCAAGAAAAAAAAAGAGTATGTTTGGGAGCAGAAAAGGACAAGAAAGTCTGAACTGAAGACAAATAGACAGAGACAGAAGAAAAAAAAATCAGAGCAAGGAGAGAAAATATCAGCAAACGAATGGAGAAATAGTTTTTGAATGTATTGTTTTTAGTAGTCTTCTATGTTGTTGTTGGTAAGAGATGATTGACAAATTTGAACTGATAATACAGTTAGTGTAAACCAAATATAGTTGTGTCTAAATTTCAACCATGCAGCTAAATTGTTGTCTGTAGCCAAGTACTGTAAATTATAACCCCCCTTTAGTAATTCATACACTGGTTTGTGTATTATAAGAAAGCAAGACAGAGTTTGTCTGGGGCTTCAAATCACTAAATCTGCCCCTGATGATGTATAAGTGTTTTCTTTAACAATTTACTTTAGAGATTAGATATGCTACTTTAAGTAATTGGAAACGTTTCCATGGTGACCTGTGCTCTTGTAATAGAGTTAGATATCTATCTACTATGTATGCTGCTGCGATCCTTTTTATACTGCAGATAACTCATGCGTTCTAAAAAGATAGTAGCATGCTGAGTGCACCAATTTCTGCAGCAATCTGTCTTTCCATTGCGGAGCAGCATTGAGTCGCAACTCTGCTCTCTGCTAACTCACATTTTAGAGAATGTATTAATCAGAATGTAATTTTTTTGAAAATGAAAACATTTTTATGTTCGATAATTGTTCAAGGCTTAGATTATAACAAAAAAAGCCCCAATAATATATTACAATCAAATAAATGTATGCTTTAGCTAATATAGTCACACACAGCCAGGGCAGCACTGTGTTTTTATTAACTAGCTCAACATGTGCGAGGTCCTGCCAAAAAACTGTAACTATGTGTATAGATGGACTGGTACCTACATTGCAGGTCTCACTGAGTGGTCAGCCGGTCATAGTCACTATAGTACCAACATGGGAAGACACGCTCTGTTGTAGTCAGCTCAGTTTGTGCTAAGTGATAGTTTTAAATAAATAAATAATATATAAAATCCCTTTCATCCTGGATATGTCCCAGGGAAGATCTCATCTGTTCATCCCAAAACATCATTTTATTGTATTCTGTCTTTATATTTCCATTGTTGTATTTCTACTCGTACATTCAGACCAGTCCCTGCAGCTCTGTCCCTCCTGCATGCTGGGTCGCACAGCACTGTGAAAGTGTCATGTAAGCTCACAGAGCTTCCAGCAGACAAAATGTCATTATACAACATACAAGACCAAGTTCACACTCAGACCAGCAGATCTGCCCTGCTGGCAGCAATCAGAGCTGGAAGCTAGAAATTATCATCACTTCTTGTGCGACACATAGTCATCGCAGCATGAAGACTCATTACAGAAGAGTAGCCCTGTTGCACTTTAATATTGCTGATAGAAACAGATGGGTGAGCAGACATAGACAGCACAGTGACTCCTCTAGGTGATTCAATAAAAATGTGGAAGCAGTTTAATGTGTTTGGTTCGACTGCTGTGAAGAGTGATGGTGATATAGATGATGATGAAAGATTTGTGATTGCTATTGACTCTGAACAAACACATGTATCACTCTCAAAGGCAGCTTGTATGTCTCTTAACACCAGTGCTATACAGTAAAGGCTATTGTAGCATACAAAATATTCACTTCATAGTTAATGAGTATGATAATTACATTTAAAAATCAAATGTTTAGCCCTCCTAGCAGTATAGTTCTACGGATGGTCGGTTGGTCTTCTACTTTGGTTTAGACTGAAATTTGCCAACAACTTCTAGATGGATTGCTATGATATTTTTTACAGACATTCATATTCCCCGGAGGATTAATCTAATTGATTTTTGGTTACCCCCTGACCTTTCCTCTAGCACCACCAGAAAGGTTAATAATTTTGGCTTTTAGTGAAATGTCTTGACAACTCTTGGATGTATTGCCATTTAGTACACATATTCATGTTCTCCTTAGGATGAATTTGATTACCTTTGATGACCCCAAACTATTCCATAAAGGGCCATGTGAATGCAGGTTTAAATTCCAACCAAGCAGGAGCACACCAGGCTTGACTCATTTAATCAATTGATCTCAGTCTTCAGACATTTGATTGGTCGAACTGTGTGCTCTTGATTGGTTGGAACAAAAACTTGCACACACATGGCCCTTGATGGAATAGTTTGGACATGCCTGATTTAGTACCATGTTCTGGTCAAAATTTACTTTTTTCCCCCCAATAGTTTTGTCTATGCCTATGCCACTAGAATTCCCATTAGTCTAAGTTTTAGGCTACTTTGTGTATTAGCATGCTGACAGGACCCAAGTTGTTGATCATGGTGAAGATTATGGCTGCTTAGCATCAGCATGTAAGCATCATCATTGTGAGTATGTTAGAATCATGGAAGTGGTTAGCATGCTGACCTTTGCATTTAACTCAATGCTGTGGCTAAGTACAGCCAAACAGAGCTGCTAGCATGGTTGTAGACTCTCACCCTTGCTTATAATTGTATCTCACTCTCAAAAATGTGTACATCTATATATCATCTATAAAATTAAATGTTATTATGGTACAGAAATGTATTAGGTGTTGCCTATTACTGTTGTCATAAAGTATATAGCAGAAGTTAATACAGAATTTTTGTAGGTCAAATAAGCTCATGTCTGCTGCAAGAGCTGGTTCTATGACAAGTTTGAGATGTCAGGATTTCAGGTGACAGTAAATAGTTTGAAGCACACTTGGCTCAGAAAGTGACCATATTGGAAGGGCAATTGTTGCATGTCATAAGTGGCTATTTGAAGGTGCATCTTTAAAGACGAGGGCCATTTTTCCAAAAAATGATCTGATGATGATGATGACCTGCGGTTAGGTTTGGGTGATGTGTATGTGACTACTCTGTTGACAGAGGAAAAGAGTGAGAGTGTTCATGATTGTCAGTTACATTTATGATGAGTTACAATATTGGTTATCATTCTGAGATGCAAAGAAAGTGTGTCTCTTTCACTCAAATAAAATGTAACATTTTCATAAAAGGAAATTTAATAAAAATAGGAAAATTCAAAGACCCCATTGGTGCCGAAGACACTGGAATAACCTTCTGGGTTGAATCTCCCTTCCTCCCAGTGCTTCGAGTGAAAAGCAGGAAATCACAGCAACACCTAAAAATCACTAAAGACTCACTGCAAGGCAGAGTGAAAATATGGAAAGACACCCACCATTAAATGTGATAGAGAGAGGAATAAATACTTTTCCTCTTTGGGCTGTTTCAAAAGCTTTAAATGTTAATCTATTGATTTGAATAAAACAGTGTTTTTTATGTTTTCAAATGTTAATGAAACAATTAGTGCTCCCCCTAGGATCTGTCCACATGCCACAACTAATATAGGTGTTAACATTTAAATATCTCTCTCTGTGTGTGTTTTTTTTTATGCTAACACCTACATTCAGACAGTATTATAAAAACATAAAGGGTTTGTCTAGTGTCAGTAAAGGTTCTCCCTATGTTTCCCTTTTCTCTTTACCTTAGTCAGGGAGTTTAACTGCATTATTTTAGTCAATAGAACAGAACTCGAGACCAATCAAATGAAGGAAGATCACTTAGGCTATGTTAAAATGGAGAGCCTTAACCTCTTAACATCTAAGAAGCAGCATTACACACATAGAGTTGGTATCCATCATGCACATTAAGAAAGAAGAAGAGGGTGAAGTGAGAGTCTGGTGGTCCTTGAATCTTTAGCCACCTAACATTAAAGTGTACAACTGATGGTACACATCAGCAGCCCGATCACCATTAATTGGATACACACTGCTAATGTAAGACTTGAAGGACTTCCCCGGACTACACTATAATCCTTACACAGGTATGTGTGAGATGACCTGAGAGACCTGTTTGGCTCATAAACACTGAGCGGGTCTGAGAGCTGTTGAGGAACGAGAGAATTTAGTGCTTTATAAAAACAAGAAGCAGAGACTTGAAGTCAATTCTAAAAGCCTTAAAGAAGCTGATAAAGCGATCACGGTTACACACCCTAACGAGGGAAATCTTGTGAAAAAGCAGTGTGGTAAAAGAACCTGAGACACTTGTTTTCAACAGGTTTGGATGGCTCTGCAAAAGTTCAGCAACAGAATGGAGCAAGGACCAAGGGCTTGGACCAAATAAACTAAATGTAATTATTAGGGCCGGGACTTTAACGCGTTAATTAAGATTAATTAATTACACAATAATTGACGCGTTAAAAAAATTGACGCATTTTAATCACTTATTTTTGCACCACGGCAAGTTTCTCACTGGATGAGTTTCAGGCGGACCGATTATACTGCAGCACCAACTAGCGTAGTTCAGACAACAACAAACCACAGTGGACATGAACAAAGTAGCTGATGAGACCGCTTTGGTTGGCCCCGTGGATGGGAAATTATGTTACAAAAAGCGAACGGATGGAAGTGTGGATAAGAGCATGGTTGTGTGCAAGCTATGCAACAAGGAATTCGCATATCACCGCAGCACATCGAGCCTCAAGTATCACCTCAATGCAAAACATATAGCAGCTAGCGTGGACGCTAGTGTGGTAGCTAGCTAATTTCTGAAATGTACTATATTTCTAAATATGCTATTGCTACACTTAATGGCAAAAATTGCACTGGTCTGTTGGACTTCAACAAAAATAAACAATATTTGTGTGCTTAAGCTTATGTATTCAGTCATATACTAAAAATCCATGTGAAAAAAATTACTTCTCACTGTTCTCAGGTCAAATATTTATATGCTATTAAAATGCGATATTAATTAATTACAAAGCCTCTAATTAATTAGATTAAGTTTGTGATGTCCAAGCTCCTAACTTTAAATGGTTCCCATTCAGTCGCCAGTTCTGGTAGTGTTCAGTCAGATTATTTGCGTGTGAGAGTCCCCTCTGTGCTAGGAGGGGTTGGACTGAGAATAAAATTTGGACAGAGACAGAGAGATAGATGACAGAGGTGGATGACAAACACTCAGAAACTCATTGGCACGGACACTAACATTCTCTGTTCCATCTCTGTCCAGCACCGTCAAAGTTTCTCTGACATGAGACTTGACACAAAATGGTTTGAAGTGAGAACTTTTCAAAGTTTACAAAAAGTAGAAAATAAGATGTTCATTTCTGATCAGCATTCACAATTTGAGTGCAAACTAGTAGTCCTTTAAGCAGAAAGTTTTCAAGTCAAGTTGTCTAAATATTGAATATGTAATGACCATCAGAGGCTTTCTGCTTCCTGGTGGAGCTGAAGAGTAAATGCTCATTGAACAGCTGTAGTCCTACAGAGTTCAGCACTTGACTTCTCAACAGCCTATGTGACATGTTGGTTTTGCTGCATGTAGTGACAGATAAATTGTTTGACTCTGCCATGACCTACATGACAAAGACATCAAAACAAACTGAAGCCATATAACACTGTCTGTCTTTCTCAAAATCTTCTGTTATTTATTGGCCTTTTATCTCTCTCTTTCACTGTATCACTTAATCTTTCTCTATTCATCCTTTGTATGCCTTTTCATGTGTTTCCTTTTATCGCAACAACAAAAAAAAAGATTTCCACTGCAATATTTATGCATGTAGAGCATTTTCTGTCTCTGGATTTCAAGCTTTTGTTCAAGAAAAATGGAGTGAAAACCAATTTACAATTTCACTGTTTTGCTCATCCATTCAGTCAGTTCTTTTCTTCCCACTACCTTTTTTTCCTTTTCTGCTCAGGGTGATAAGGAGGGTCAATTCAACTAATTTCAGACAGTTGGAAGGAGAACAACGTTTCTGTGACTAACACTGTGGGGAATTTGATAGATATCTGAAAAGACAAATGTGGCTTTTGTATCTGGCTCTTTACAAGAAAAATGCTGGGGCTGTGAGTCTTTTTGAGATGTGAGTGAGCTTAAGTGTTGCTGAGTGCAAATTTGCCCACAGCTCAGATCTTTTGATTTTAGAGAAAGTGCTTGCATTCAGTATTGCATATTGTATTTTTTGTATAAACTATTTATTTTTTTTAAACTTAAATGTTATTACAATGTAAAATATCATGTTTGGCATTTGGGTCTACTGCTACAATATGTAGAAATGCCCTCATTATTAGTTCTGTAAAAACTTTCTTAAAACTTTCAGAGTATTCCCTTTTACTTGACCCAGAACACTGATACGAGAAATATCCTGCTGTGAATCGGTGTTTGATGTGGTATTTGATTAGAGGTGATGTCATTATTCTTTCACAGAGAAACTGTTTAACTTCATCAAATCCTCATTAATCCTCCTACGCACATTCCCTTTCACATCTGAGGCCATGTTCGTAAGTGGAGTGGGATGTGCATCTCTTGGTTCAGTTGATCACTCTTTTCTTCCTACGCCCAGTTTCTAGCACCCAAACACGCCCAGAGTATCTGCTGTTCTTATATATTCCCTTGATGCTTGTTTCCAAACAGAAATTAAGCATGATATTATTCAGAGTGGAGCCACTGAATCTGTCTGTTTGCTAGAATTAAGGCCTGAAAGGACTGAAGAGGGAGCGGGTGTACTCACTGGGAGGCCTACACTTACTGTATGTATGAAAACAAGTGCTGTTTGATGTATGTATGGAGACAGGGGTAAATGTGGTGCTACAACAATTTTGCTGCATTCTTTCCTAAAGTCAGTGTCGCTCCTGGCCACCCTGGGGATTTAAGCAACATTCTGCTAAGGGGCCCTGAGTTTTACTTCTATTCAAGGTGCAAGCGTGTTTTAGGAAGCGTACAAATGCACCTTTCTCTCCAAGCTGCAATTCAGGAACAAACACAGTTGCTTGTTCATGTTCATCAAATAAATACAGTGTATCCCCAAGCAGTTTTGGCCATTTTTTGCTCTCCTCACATTTTTACTCACTGTAGGTTCATTTTTCAATGCACATGTATGTCCTGCACCTCTAGCGAGCAGTACAATTGTGGCTACAACAAGTAGGAAGAACCCAAGATGTCTTATTGTGCAGTATAACACTGTTATAATGTAATACATCATATAAAACAGAAGTTGAATTTCTTGTATAAATTATTTAAAAAACAACAACGGGAATCTAATCATTTTTCAGTTCTCTCTTTTTATTTTTTATGCTATTACAGCAAATATAGCGAAACTGTTCAGTTTCCAACATCAATGGGACATAAAAAGTGGGCATATGTGTATCTGTGTATGAATAAGTGGCAACTCAGCCTACTTGGACAGGGATTGAGAACACAAATACCTGCTGGTTGTTCCCGCAATTCACTCTTGTGTTGTTTTCTTTTCCTTTTTTTGTGGCCTGAGGGATAGCTGCACTTCATCTTGCCTACTGTTATCAGTAAATATGAGCATGCTTTGTAACTCAGGTGTGGACTGTGGGTGGGTCCTTTTCGGACACACGGGGCCCTACGCAGCCTGCATAGTCTGAGTATAGGCAGGACTAGCTCTGCCTATAGTGTTTGTGATTTCTGCATTAGGAACCATCCCCTAAATAAAATGAGTCACAAGATGGACAGACCTGCAGTACAACTGTCTGGTTAAATTGGTAATTTCAGGGCGCGCAGGTGGTCGAGTGGTTAAGAGCACATGCCATATATGCAGCAGACCCCGGTTTGAATCCCGGTTGGCGGACCCTTGCTGCATGTCACACCCCCCTCTCTCCACTGCTAATAAAGGTATCTATGCCAGAAAAAAATCTTTAAAATTAAAAAATAAAAAATTGGTAATTTCAATCTCATGAAAGAAGTGTAGTCATGATCCCTAAACAACTGTATCAACTACAAAGACCATGTTAACACATACATGCTGTATTTGTGCAACACCCTCAACTATGTATATGATGAGATTATATGATTAGTATTCCCAAATTAAGCTGCAGTGCAATCAATTCCATCGCTCACTTTAACATTCAAAACCAAAAAATCTAATTTAACAGTTTGACAGACTGACCAACAAAAGAGCCCTGCAGTCTGTTTAGTGAAGCTATTTGGACTCAATATCTGATGTTCTCTAAATGAAATATGGAAAGGGTCTGATGTAATATTGTCAGCCAGAGGTAAAACTCCATCAGTTTGAACTTGACTGAAACGCTTGACCACCGATATCTGAGCAGATGTGTACAGTTTAACCAGTCTAGCTTTAAGCTGAAGAGAGAGACAGCTGCACCATGCACTAATTCCATACCGCAATTTTGGTGTAAAGCATCTGTACCTTCATGCACTTAACATCTGTATTAAGACGGTACTGAAAAACTCAAAGAATATGTGTATAATATTGTGACACTGGCAGCCTGTGGTAAACACAAAGCAAGAACTTTAGCCGTTAATGACTTTAATTAGAATGTTTATAATATATTTACCTTCTGAGACTTCGTAGCTCTAAGTTGGTTGCAGCTTGAAATAGAGGGCTGTATATGCACTCTGCTCCAACCACATTTGTTTGCAAGAATGACGAAAATATCAAAACCCGTCAAAAGCTTACCACATAGTTTTGTGATCTACTGCTCGGCGGGATGCCGATGAGACATCACAGCCATATTTCAAAATGAATACAGTGATTAGAGCTCAGTCAAGAGTCATGTGTAAGATCACTGCTGAGTTCTGGATAAAATAAAAAACAAATAGCACATCACTTCTGCATTCACTCCCTGCCTCTCGTCTTGGACTGTTGTCATTTTAAACCTCCATCACTGCCTGTTCCGGTCTTGTTTATTGCCTTTGGGACAGATGATGGCACCCCACTGCTCCCATCCTGCCCTCTCCTGCTGTGACTGCGGCTGCTTCTTGTCCTCTGTCATGAGTGTCGCTGGTTCAGTGGTGGGAATTCTTATGCCAGCCAGCCAGCCAGCCAAGTAACCACTGGCAATGTGTCATGTGCATAGCTATGTAAGTGTCTAACCTGGACAGTGACAGTGACTCACTAAAATCACTTGAGCACCAGCAGAGGGGTGATACTTAAATCCTGTCTAGGTGTTTTTTTTGTTTGTTCATTTTTCTTCTTGTTGTCTGGTAGATGGGCCTTACACAGAGAGAATGTTTTCTCCAGCATTATCATTTTAAAAAGGGACCTATTATTATGCACATTTCCGCTCTATATTTTATTTGCATGATTCACAGTTCAAAAACTCCTTATTAATTTAATACTGGCCCTTAAAGCAGTCCCTCAGACTTAGCTCCTGTCTCTTTAAGGCCCTCTTCACACTGAGCCCTCTCTGTTCTGATTGGCCAGCTTTCCAGAAGCCTGCTGGGGGTGAGCTGTATCAATATCTTGCTAAGTTACCTCATTATTTGACATTTTGGCCATATTTAATATGAACATCCTACATTGTAAAATTGTAGGATATCATTGTAAATAAGGAAAAGCAGAACAGATCCCCATGAAGTAAAAGGGAAACAGGCAACTACTGCACCGTAATCACATTTAAATCTTGTACAATAATTGACCAGTATGCTCATAACTACAACTATTACAAATATCTACTAATAATTTGTTTTTCGTGAGGTCATGAGGGTTCATCTGCTACAGTGACTTTGTGTCCATCAAGATTCTTGGACGACCACATTCAACATGATCAAGGCAGCACTAGTACATATTCATGCACAACATTCACAGTAAACAAAAATGATAATCCACATCACATTACAGACAGCATGTGTGTTGTGTCTCTGTTAACCTCTCTGTGTGTCACATCCACTTCTGAAGCCTCTCCCTGACACTGTGGCCAAACCCACAACACAGCGAGCATGACCCTTATCATCAGAACAGCAGACCCCTGTCCACATCTGTGGCTGTTGTTTATGTTTTCTATATGAATCTAATTAAAGTTTAATTCACTGTAGAGTACTACAGTATATTTCAAGTGTGAAACACAACATTATTCACATCCTGAGAGGAGAGAAGCAGTGAAAACAGGCAGCTCCATATGTGCTGCTAGACAAAAAAAAAAAAGAAAACTTCTATGGAAGCCTTTAAAATACACTTTTCTACTTTCAACAACAGAGTTTACATTATTATTTAAATGTATTTGTGCGTATATATCAAACAATGTATAACAATTAACTATAAATGATAATAAATGTGTAATTCCTTGACGGTAGTGGCTCTGACTTAAAGTCTTTTTGAGACACTTTATATTGTAATCTGTAGAGACACATATTATTCAGTCACTGCTTTAACATCCACAAAACCCTCAGAAACTTGAACACAAGGACACTCTTTACATTCCTCACTGCTACAACTGCACAGGCTGCTTAAATCTCCTGTCAGACAGCTTTATTTAGCAGATAAATCAGTAACATAGTAGAGCCGTCTGTACCACTTAGTGTGAAAATCAAAACATGATATTTACACCTGCAGCCTTTGATAAACACCTATTATGTCTAATGATGTCTCCATATGCAATCTATTTGCACTCCAGAAAGAAAACAACCTTTCATTATATTTCAATGAAAACACTGCGCAGCTCAAATCTCAGTTTGATCGTTTTTGCTTTGACCAAGCAACAAAAGTAGACTAACAATAATAATAAGTCACTATATGCTTCAACTCATCCAGGATCTGTGAAAGATACACAAGTAGATACTATGAAAATGACTCAAAGTTTGAAGCTTTTCAAGAACGTGTACACACAACGTAGCTGTTAAAGTCAAGTACATACAAACATAATCCTCTAAATATATCTGCAATTAAAATCATGGTTACATTTCTTATTTCTCCTCCGAACAGATCTGTGAAGACATCTTTCATCCGTACGACCTGCTGTTATGTAACAGTCTCAAGGATGATGGGAAAGAGTGATGTTTCCCCATCTACTGACTGCAATATAAAGTGATGAGCCAGACAGCTCAAGCTCAGTAGATAACCCTGCGGCAAGCTGAAATTAAGAGGCACAGTTTTACCCTCCTATAGTCTAATGAGATGATCAATTCAGCTGCTTTGAATAAGAATCATATTATCTGTCTGTGCTAGAGGAGATATTTTAACAAAAGGTGCAAAGTATCAGACTGCTTGCTTTAACAAAAGAGCACGCACACTGCAGATAATCTTATGATGTACAGGCCTACATATTCATGGCAGGATATGCAGGTAAGAGATCTCGTGGTGTGTAATCTTTGAAACAGCGGAGGAGAGTGTGTGTTTTTGGGAGATATATTTTGACATGTCACAGATTTGTGAATGTTTTAAGTTTCAGGGTCCTGGTATTGTGTATGCACTCTCACTATCACTCTGTAATGGCTTACTCGTGTGCTCTCTATGCTATGACAAATAGTCTGGATGCCATACCGTGACATTTCATACAGATTTGTTTTCTTCTTATTTTCTCTAGCCTCAGATTTTGTTTGATAGATTGACACAGCTGCTTATTGGAAGGAAACCAGAGATCATAATTTGTCCAGAACTATCTTTGGATGTAAGCTATTAAAGATAATATTTACTCTTTAAGATGTCTGATCATAGGATGTGAGAAAGTTGCAAGATAGACCCTATCATTCACAAAATCAGTTAAATATTACATTGCCCTAAATAATTCAAGCGAAATTTCTCTCTCATGGAGCTTTTTTTTCTTTACATCACCTTTTGCTATTATTTTCAATTCTTTTTGATAACTTTGTGGTTCGGAGATGGTTTAAAAAAACAATACAAATGAGTCTCTTAAATAATTCAGCAGTTGATATAGAAAGAGGCTTAGTTGTCTTAAGCAGAAACTTTGTCTTCAGAGGCTGATTCTCTGAGGGATCAAAAGTCTTTATGATGAAATGATTACGTTTGCAGGCCATTAGTTAGAATTTTAATCTGTTTTTTTTTTCTTTTTTCTGTCGACAGTAAAAGCCTGACAGAAATCACTTTCTAAGAGTTAAAAAAAAGACGATTGATCACATTAACTAATTCTGTATACTTTACATTACTGTCAATCATTTTCCAAAGCATACTGTGAGTTTTTAGTTAGTTTTTCTGCTGTCAAGGCTTGTGATACACTTTACTTTTACTGAAGGCACCAAACACAATAATCTAACATTTATGGATGAATGCAGAAAATTAAAAACAAACAAACCAAAACCAAACCAAAATATCTTGCATATTTAGGTTCCTCAAAGTAGCTACCTTTATTTGATGACAACTTTGCACACTAGGCATTCTCTCAACCAGCCTCATTAAGTAGTCAACTGGAATACTTTTCTGATACTCCCAAAAGAGGTTTCCTGCATATGCTGAATACTCGATGGCTAAATGACTAATGACTAAAATATGTATTTGTCTGAATGCACATTGCAGTGAATGTTGAAATTCATTTTGTTGCTTATTGGTCCTGTGCACATGACAGAATGTAGTGTGTGTGTGTGTGTGTGTGTGTGTGTGTGTGTGTGTGTGTGTGTGTGTGTGTGTGTGTGTGTGTGTGTGTGTGTGTGTGTGTGTGTGTGTGTGTGTGTGTGTGTGTGTGTCTGAAATTTCCAAATTAAAATCCACAGCAGATGGTCAGTTATGCGCAAAATCACCAGAGGCACATAAATGATTTTGATAAAGATCATTATATAACAGTACATAACATAATTGATATTTGAATTTGACATACTAAGTTAACATTAATTCTGCTATTGATTTATCATGCACATAAATATGATTCAATGTTTGTTATATATTAGGACTTTAAAGTAAGACTAATGATGACACTAGCTGGGTAAATCCTAAAAATTTGTATTTTCTTTTCTTTTCATGACACCACCTGCTAACACTTAACACGCATTTAACACACAATGAGCCACAATAAATCACTTCTTCGCAGACAATGTGTCTAAATGGAGCTGCAGTTTGGTCACTTGGCAGGGTCTTGTGCATTTTAACTAACATGTCTTTCCTTTTTTTTTTCTTCTATTTTTCCAGGTAAGATGGACATATTTGAACCCACCCTACTATGTGTGTGTGCACAGTTGTGTTTGTGTCTGCCTGAGTGACAGCAGCACTTCTTCCAGGAAATACTGAACTTTGAAAGAGATAGTAAGAGTACACACACACACACACACACACACACACACACACACACACACACACACACACACACACACACACACACACACACACACACACACACACACACACACACACACACACACACACACACACACACACACACACACACACACACACACACACAACATTCTGTCATGTGCACAGGACCAATAAGCAACAAAATTAATTTCAACATTCACTGCAATGTGCATTCAGACAAATACATATTTTACCGGAGTCATGTAAGAAACGTTGACATATTCCAAATCAGACAGACAGACAGATGGCTTTTCACTGCTCTGAGTTTAAAATTAAATGTAAAGTGAAGTCTGAAAAGCAGAGAGGCCAATGTCTTGATTTAACAGAAAATCACTGCTGCTGCTAAATTTATTTGCCACCCTCAATTCCTGGTTAATGAAATGCATGCTAACTGGTGAAATATGTGACTGCTTTACATATATGGCTGATGGATATTGATATCTATAATAAGAAAGTTTCGGCATTCAGCATGTCTATTTATAATTAATATTTCTCCATGACATTCTTTATAAGAAATGTAACGAATGTCAAACAAATCTTATTCAGATGTCGTGTGTGTGAGGAAAGTGGATTAGTGTAGAATTACATGTACGGTATGAGTCAAAAGTTTGGACACACCTTCCCATTCCCTTGAATGAGAAAATGTTTCCAAACTTTTGAGTGGTACTGCACATAATACTAAGCAGATGAAATCCCCAATATTTGCTGCAGGGAAAGGATTTGCATGAATCTACACCCCAAAAAACTTCTCCAGCTGATATGGATGTTTACAAACTGAATCCAAAATATTCCCATGTTATACTTTGATTTATAAATACGGCAGATATGAGCACAGACTTACACTGATACATTATCCCAAGAAGACATATCTATGCTGCATTGTATACTCATTTAAATGTAAATTCTATGCAGCTGAAGGATTGGTCACAGAAATGCCCTGTAACACTTTGTAAGGAGGTATCATAGGGGAAAGAAGAAAGGTTGTTTTTGATTTAAACTTTAAGAAGACTAAAAGTTAAAGTCTATTTTTTTACTCTCACTTTGTCTTTGTGTCTTTATCTTTCTTTCCCTGTGCATACTCGCTGAATGTTTATAAATTTCTTCTTAAATGTGGAGGTGAATGCAATGAGTGGGGCAGAGCGTATTTGTCGTCACAGACACCTACAGATGAGGAAACCAATTTTCCAGAGTGAAGGAGATAAGTAATTTGTTTTGAGCAAGATGCAAAGCAGGGCTGTGAAAACTGAAAGACGGCGAAAACATCATTCTTTTCTTCTTTCTGTGAGCCTTAAAGGCACTAGCTGATCATTTTCTCTCAGCTTAATGCAAACTTTAAGCATGAAGGGAGTAGCTTTTAAGCAGGAAGAACAAAAACATCCCCAGAAACTATATCGGTTCTCCTGTTAATCCCTCTGTAATGATGAAAGTATATCATGTTTCAACTTAATACCAAACACCCAGATATGTGTATAGCATTGTTATATTGTACTAGAGCAAGTCTAAAAGCAGAAAATCAATCAAATCAAAAGTAAACAGAAAAAAGAGTTATACAAAAAAATCGATTAGAAATTAACACCAACATTGTAATAGCACAACATAATAGAACAAATAAATGGGGAATCTGTGCCATCTAAAGCTGTATTCACAAAAGATCTAATATCAGTTTATCATGAATTATTTTATCTTACTGAAACCTGACTGTGTCATGAAGAATATGTCAGCTTAAATGGATCCACTCCCCTCGGTCATATTAATACTCACATTCCTTGAGACATCGAGGCTGAGTAGGTGGAGTTGCAGCTATTTTTTACTCAAGCCTATTGATCATAACCAGACCTTAACTTAATTATGACTCATTTCAAAGCTTTGTTCTTAGTCTTTCTCACCCAAGCTGGAAAACTTTACAGACCATTCTATTTGTCATAGTGTACTGCCCTCCAGTCCTGGACTGTATTTTTATCTGAATTCTCTGAGTTTTTAATCAAACCTAGTCATTGGCACAGATAAAGTAATTACAGTAGGTGACTTTAATATTCATATGGACATCGATGATGAAAGCCTAAGCACTGCATTTGTCTTATTATTACACTCAGTTGGCTTCTCGCAGAGTGTCATTCTACACAAACTTTGAACTTTTGAATTCCTATGACTGGAATGCATGCAATTAGACCAAATGTCTTCTCTAGATGTCTATCCAATAGTGCTGTAGCTAAATTTAAGCAAGCAAATCCACTAGCATTCATTTTAATGCCATGTCTCAATACAATAGGAAGACTTTTATGCTAACTTTATCTTGTTGGTCATGCCGCAGGCGCACTGTGAATGACACTAAACTCCACTGCCCCTTTAAAAAAAAGAAGATAATAAAACAAAAGAGGTTAGCGCCATGGTACAACTCCCAAACCCTCAAATTAAAGGAAATATCACAAAGCTTGAAAAGATATGGTGTTCCACCAAACTGGAAGAATTTCTCTTAGTCTGGCAAGAAAGACTTACAACATATAGGAATGCCATCTGTGATTACTCATCAATAATAGAGAAGAACAAAAGCAGCCCAAGGTTCCTTTTCAGTGCTTAGCCAGGCTGACCAATATTTATTACTCTACTGATGCATGTATTCCTATAGCTCTTAGCAGTAACGACTTCACAAGCTTCTTTAATAATAAAATTTTAACTATCAAAGAGGAAATTCACCACCTCCTGCCCTTAACATACACCAGGGGTCGGGAACCTTTTTTCCTGGAGAGACACTTTTACCTTTTTTTTTTTTTTTTTTTTTTTAAATCTCAGAAGAGCCAAATTTAATCAAAAGACTGTAATGTGGGGTGGAATTGTGCAATTCATTTGCAGTCTGGACGCGGAGAGATGTGGGTCTCCTCTCTGCTCTGACTGCAGCTGGGACTGCTGCGCGAGGCTACTGTGAACCTGACTGCCTGTGAGTGCTTTGGGATGGGTGGACTAATTCCAATGACTGCTTTTTTTTTTTTTAAACTTACATAGCATTGCAATAATCAGGCACATGCTGTCTCAAAAAGATGCAGAAAAACAGGTCCACAGATGTGTTACTTCTATGCTGGATTATTGCAATTCCTTATTAGTTGGCTGCCCTAACAAGTTGCTAAAACCTCTCCAGCTGGCCTAGAATGCTGCTGCACATGTACTGACAAGAATTAGGAAAAGAGAACATATTTCTCTCATGTAGCTTCTCTGCACCATCTCCCTTTAATATCCAGAGTAGAATTTAAAATCCTTCTCCTCATCTAGAAAAGCCCTTAATGGTCAGGCACCATCCTATCTTCAAGAGTACACTACTACCCCAATAGAACACTGTCCTGGAATGCAGGCTTACCATCTTTCTGTTTGATTCCAGGGGGCAGACACTCTCTCTACATTTAAGAGTCGGCTATAGTTAGGGCCAGCGCAGACATGCCTCAGACCAGTCCCTAGTTAGGCTGCTATAGGCCTAGACTGCCAGGGACTTCCCATGATTCACTGAGCTCCTCTCTCCTCCTTTCTCTCTCCATCTGCATTCACATACCGTTAATACATGTTACTAACTTGGCATCTTCTGCTCTTTCATCTCATAGGAGACCTTCATCTGTGGACCGACTGCTATTCACCTTGACACCCACACTGCTGATATTATTATTTGACATACAACTACTATCATTATTATTATTTAAATTATTGTTGTTGCTGTGTTTTTATGTAAATGGTAAATGGACTGTGTATCACTTTTCTAGTTGTCATGACCAGTCAAAGCGGTTTTACACTACTTCTCATTCACCCATTCACACACATTCATACACTGGTGGCTACCACGCAGGCCAACCAGTGCTCATCAGAGGGAAACTAACCATTCATACACATTCACACACCGTTGGCACAGCAACGGGAGCAATTTGTGATTAAGTGTCTTGCCCAAGGACACATTGACATGTGGACTGGTGGAGCCGGGAATAGAACTGCCGCTCTACCTCCTGACGGCCGCTCTACCTCCTGAGCTACAGCCGCCCCTCTATGGCAGATGGCCGCCCACCTAGAGCCCTGTTCAGCTCAAGGTTTCTTCCCATTAAAAAGGGGAGTTTTTTAATTGCTGCTGTTGCCAAGTGCTTGCTCATGGGGGGGAATGTTGGGTCTCTGTAAATTAAAGCATACGGTCATGACGTGCTCTATGTGAAAAGTGTCCTGAGATAACGTCTGTCATGATTTGACTGTACATTAATGAATTTTACTTGACTTGACTAGAAAACAAGGTGCTATAACAGTTCTGATATCATATCAGCCCTATCAACCTGTTTCCTTCATATCAGTGATATGAAGGAAACAGGTTTGTCATTACCTGATGTGAGTCGCACATGCAGTCGGGTCTGCCATATTGGACAGTTACATACGGCAACTCCGCTTAGACAAACTACTGTTACCATAGGTTGGATAGATGTATTGCATACATATTTCAGCAGTTGTAGATAACAAATAAAAAGGAAAATAAATCCATGTGGAGTGGTGTATCTCCACTGTGTGATATTTCTATTTATTCCATGGCAGGAGCCTCAGTGATAAAGCAGGAGAATCAGTATGTGGGATTTCCTTTCTCTCTGTAAATGCCAGGTCCATATCAGTGAGGCTGTAGTTAAGTCCTATTGAGTACAGCACAATCGGTGTTGAATGAACCGACTTCGAAGGCTTTCAAACTGAGGCTGACTGGAAGTAGCAGATTAACTGAAGAGGTTGTTCATGTTATTCATGAGGTTCAGCCAGGAGCTGATAATTTCAATTTCCCACAACCTCTAGTATGCAACAAGTCTGTGAGACTGTTTTGTATTTGCACTGGTTACTGCTTACTCCCATAGGAGGATTACAGGCTTTATCTCACTGCCTGTATATCTTTTTTGTTGTTTCTCAAATCAATTTATGGACATTCTGAATGATATTTCTAACCTTCTTCTCCCTGCTGTTTGTGCTCACATCACTTCCTTGATTTCTATAGTGAAGCCTTCACACAGTTTAAATCAATAAAAAGATGGGCATCCCATAAACAAAAAGAACAACCGTTGATACAAACAGAATAGTATCGACATATTCAATCTCTGACTACATGCATTAAAGGATGATCTCTGAACTCACCGAGGTCAACATGTGGAGGAAACATTTAAAGAGCACCAGCTCTGACTCAAAGAAGAGAATCAATGAATGATTGAGTGAATATGGCAGAAAGAGGAAGGAGAAGGACAGTGAACTCCACTATTATACTTTGCTATTATGCTTCTAATTCCACCGGCATGATCTGATGATTAGAATGATTATCAAAAACCCAAACACTTTTTTTCCCCCCAACAAACGAATGCAACAAATATTCCTACGCTCTCCTTTGTGATTATTATTGGAACAATGAATCAGGTCATTCACAATTCCGCACCAGCCAGTTTCAACCTGAGCAGAGGTCTAATGAGTCAGAATATGTGAAAGGTGCAGCAGCAGCATAGCCAGAATATATATTGTATGTAGACAGAGAAAAACAGGTGGTTCTGGTAGTACAGTAGGTGGTGTGGGGAAAAATCAATACAGCAAAGCATCGCAATATTTTGATATATCGATATTGTAGTGCTTTCACAAAATATTGAACATTGAGATTTTTGATAAATAATCATCAATAATGTGGATATGACTAAGTGGATAAAGGCAGACAATAGAACAGTCTGTTAAGCTCAAAAAATGACATTTTACTGTAAAGCAGCCTTTAAAAGCAGGAAAAGACAACACTTATTCCATATCAAAATATTATAATATTCAAAATCTAAGACAATATCTATAAAAAAAATCACGATATCAATATAATATCGATATATTGCCCAGCCCTATACTAGAATAATAAATTCAATTGCGTTTTCAGTCCACTAGAGGGCTGTAGTTAGTTTACTGTTGAGGTCAGCAGAGTTGACAGTCAACGTGCAGGAGGAAGTTTTCCTTTGGGGACATAATTTGCAATTGAAAAAAGGTAATGAATTGCGATATAGCGCAATACATCGCAATATATTTAAAATTGCAATAATATTAAATTGTGACACAAGTATCGTGATAATACTGTATCGTGGAGCCTATGGTGATTCCCACCCCTATAGTACAGTATTATAGAGAAACAAAGAAGATAGGGAGAGTCTCTTAACCATATGGCAACATCTTTGTGTCTCTAGTGACAGAAATGTGTATGAGTGGACAGGAATGAGATAATTATCATTTTTACACACATAAGCTTATTCAGGAACTAAATGTGGCCACCTGTCCCTCCAAATACTGTGTGATCAGACAGCCATTCAGAGCACTCTGGCAACAAGTAAGAGATTATAGGGCAACATATCACACAGTGTTTCAGTTTTGGATTATGGGTTTTCTCAGTGATCTGACTCAACAATGAATTAACAATAATGTCCACTAAGCTAAATAAGACAAAATACTGATACAGATTAGAGCTATAACATTGCTACTCGTTGGACAGAAAGCGACAAAATAATACATTTGGGTAATTCCATATATGGAAAGACATGTGTAACGTGAACTATACATTCTGCATAAAGAGGTGAACTTCAGCTGTGTTGTGGCTCCACATTGAAACTTTTCTCTTTAAAATGAATGCAATTAATACACATATTTATACATTTACATGTGTAAATAAACCCAATTCACCAGAGCATGACAAAAGAAACCATGTTCTTAGTCTATCATGACTGAACACTTCCGAGCAGCAGGACCGTTAATCATAGTGTAATAATATTGATGCCTTTCTGAGCCTTCCACCTACTGTTTGTTTCAGTAATATGCCAACACCTCCACAAACATTGTTAAACAAATAAATTGAAACAAAGCTTCATTTCCAGTAGATATCTACTACTGATTTCCTCAACTGATTGAGTAAACAAAGACCTAATCCTTTATTAATCTACATTGTTAGCTTTAGCTTGTTCATAAATTATGTAAGCAAACTAATTTACATGGTTTGCGCCAGAAGAGTAACGGTCGGTGCTTAATGGTCAGCTGTTTCTTTTACAAGAATAATATCACCTGCTACACATGCTATCTGTTTATCAGAGGAGCAAACTAACATTACATTTACACAAGTACTGTACTTAAGTACAATTTTGAGGTAATTATACTTTACTTGAGTATTTATACTTGTACTTTCTACTCCATTACATTTATTTGAAATCTGTAGTCACTTTTCAGATGAAGATTTGACACAACGGATAATATAGCAAGCATTTAAAATAAAACACATTGTAAAAAACCTTTTTAGCTATAGACATTTTACAAAAAGCAGTGTGTGGTCAGGGTCACATTTCAAATGTCCATGAGTTGTTAACAGCTCCACCAAATAGTGATTTTTCTCTGAAATCAGAGGACATTATTTCAATGAATGATGATGTTTTTTGCCCTTTGCATCAAAAGCACCTTATTGGACGGGGGATGTAGAGTTAATAAACCATTTTAATGAATCCCAAAAATGTCAGAGTATTAAATTACAGTGTTGATTATAAAACAACCTTGAACCCAAATCTGACCCACAGAAAAATAAAATACATAGGACAACTGGAGCCCGACCTAGTGTGACAGGTGAACTGACTGGGTAGAAAAGTCCATAACTGTTATTAGAGATCAGAGGAACTCAAACTACAAGCTCCAGGTCAGATGTTCAATGTTATGCATTTGTTTATTTATTTATTTATTTATTGTTATTTGTTTGTGTGAGAATTTTAATTGTCCTAGTTTTGATTAGCTGCAGAAAATCTGCATCTCATGTTTGATCTTCACCTCATTAAGAGAAAGAAAACACTGACAAAATAAAAAACATGCTAATGTTTGAGACCGGGAAAAAAGGAACAAAAGGGTGGAGGGATGGAGAACAGTCGGATGAATTCAGAAAAGGATGTGTATAAGCTTAAGACTACAGTTTGTGTGTGTATTTGTGTGAAGAACATGACACAATCATTTATTTTCCCCGAGGCCACTTTAAATGGCTCTCAGTAGATTGCAAGTATCCAGTGACCAATACAGTCAGCACTGTTTTGTACAGCTATGACCCTGAGAACCTGAGAGCCACAAACACTGAAAACCTCAAGGAAACGTTACACTGTTTTACTGAAAGATGCTCTTTATTTTCATAATAAGAGTACTTCTTTCCACTTTTTAGCTTTAATGTAATGATCTATTGCAGTCATTGTCTTATGAAGTAAGACAATGACTTCTCAAGTATTTGAAAAACACACAACATGCAGGAATAAAGCCTGAGCATTTTTCCTTTGTGATGTGAGCCAAATAAACAAGTGAAATAATAGTACTTTGCCCTCCTTGACTAGGAAATCTGAGATGTACAACCTTTTCATATTTTTGGAACATTCTTACTGGATTTTGAGTTAAGCACAACCTCTTTCTCCAATACATTGCAGGAACTGAGTCCGAACATCTGGCTTTTACCTCTTCTAAGCCTAAGACAACGGCAGACCATGGCAGACCACTGATTTATTGTTAATCATGAAAACTGATGAATCTGGGTTGATCTCAAGTGGGCTATTTATTATATTATCTTCCATTAATATAACAAAACAGAAGAGAACAAAAAAGGTTTGGAATCACCAGTATCATGTACAAAACATCTACCATTGGAAACTACACATCAGAATAAATAATATTAGTACCATTACAACTGCTGCTGCTGCTAAGTCCTCTTAAGCAAAGTCATACAGTCAAAATGTTTCCAAGTGGGAGCAGTGAGACATTGGGGTGGGAGGAACAGAAATTGAGAGGATGCTGTTGCATGATGGATGCTGCATTTACATAAAACTGCAGGTGTGGTAAAAAAAAAAAAAAAAAGAAGAAGAAAAAAAGGTTGATTTAAAATAAGAACCCACCAAAACATCAGCTAGCTGGCTGTCAGGCTCCCCCCTCTTTATACAAACCAACATACTGCAGGGATGACACAGAAAGCTCGGCATAGACCATGCTCATCTGCAAAATGGAACATGTTTTTCTCCAGAAAAAAAAAAATACAGTGAATGTGATGCAATGCAACTGAATCACCTTGAAGTTGTTGCTTCATACATTTCTGTGAGGCTGAAGCACTGACAGTTAAAAGATGTCGGACTCACTGAAGCGCGGCTTTTACAGCACTTCGCCTCTTTAAAGCTTGCAGCAGGGGAAGAAGACAAGGACACTTTTATCCTCCACCTAGGGATGTAAAAACTAAAACATATGACTAAATATCACTTTGCTCCTTGCCTCAGCAGTGGAAATATATACTGATCTCTGAGACACTGATGCTACCTTACTTTCCCTGCAGTGTTGGGCCATGTGTGCTAACATCCAGCCAGCCAGAGACAGGCCTGTGAGATATGCAACAGCCAGAAATGTATTATGAGGTCGAAAGGTTTCAATCCAGCTGGGCTGTTCCTAGAAAACTGAACATTGGCTGCATTATAAAGGTGGATATAAATGGAGGAGAAAACCTGGAAGTAGACAAAAATGATGAAGGGCTGTAATAAAATGGACAACATGTAAATGCAACTGCACATGTAGGTATAAATTCACTGAAATGCAATATATAACACTGAATGAACCCTCACCTCACCAGTCTCCAAAAAAAAGTCAAGTGATGAATGATTCATCCTTTTCTCAAACCACATTATAGCTCCATTAAGCCACCTGCTTCTTTTCTGATTTAAAAGCAGAGAAGAAACTCTAACATCACAAGTACAACGGAGCATTATGGATGACTTTTATCTACTTTTTTTCAATTAACCTGGAAATGTGGAGACACTGTTGTATCCACACATATTGTTTATCCAGAAAGAAACTGAAGTGGATTCTGCCTGAAGGAAGTATATTGATTTCCTGCATGGTGTTGACTTTAATAAAGCCCCTCAGCAGGTGTTTTTTAGAGCATCACAGAATAGGTGGAACGGTGAGTTACTGTACCCGTGTGACTACAATGATACTCAGCAGAAGATGGACTCTCACTGAGAAAAATAAGTGACAGGATGAATTTTCCACATACCAGAGTGTTGTGCTGAGCACAGTCGAGGAAACAAAAGTAAATAGTGGCTCTCCAAATGGCAGTTTCCCATTCATTCTAATTTGAAACACCACAGGTAAATATATGTTTCTTTCTTCATTTGGTAGTGGTGAGGCAACAAATTAGAAACTTTGCAGATAACAGGAAATGGATGCTCCGATGAGACACTAATCATTCAATCTGACTATGGATTGACATGAATTTGCAACCAATGGGCTAATTAATATTCCACCATATTAGTTGTAAATCAATTAATGTAAAAGTGATTATTTTTGCTGATATCTAATTCTAGATAATTATCTTCTAAACACCTGCTTTATTTTAGCACAGCCACATAACATATGTTATATCAAAAGATCTCCACATTGAAACAAAGGCTGAGCTGGGATGAAGCTAGATCACGACACAGCTGGATCATGTGGACATATGAAGTGATGTGGTCCAATAGCCTTTCAATAAACCCTGTATTTGTTAAAGCTTTGGATGTTCCATTTGGGTTGACAATGTGCCAGAAAGGCCTGGATAGGGTTTTCTAATATTCTGTCTCCATAATGTATGTCATGTGGGTTAACAAAACACCTTCCAGCAATGATACAGTCCAGTTATTTTCCATTTGTGGGTTGTTGTTTTTTTGATATTTTTCTACCTGGCTGACTTCAATTCAAAATATATACAGACACATCCACTCACACAGGCACTACTTAATGTGTTTCTCAAATGGACTTATTGTACATCCTAACCATAAATCACAAGGGAATTGAACTCAATTTGCTCTTGTAAAAAATCTGAGCATTTCCAGACTGAATGCTGTACATAACAGGATGACTCCAGACTCCATCTGCCCCCACCCACCCCCCCTGCCCCTGGTCGTTCAAATGGAAACGCCCACTCAGCTGTTAGTAAAAAGCAGCGATGTGGGTTAGTGCTATTGTCCCCCCTCCACCACACACACACACACTCAGACACACACACATAATCTCAACACACATGCAGATTGCTGACACTATCTTCCTACCATACTTGTTCACTGTATGTTAGAGCATCAGAAATTGTGCAAATACACCACAATGAGCAATGTCGCAGCATGAGCCTGACTGTGTGAGATGTTTAAGGTCAAGACAGTTATTCACACACCATTTTCTAAAGTACCCAGTTAATGCTCTATGAGCTACATCACCCCCTCTACATAAGGTAGCACACAATCGGCGTGTCATCAGATACGTTATTATTATAGAGGCTACAGGAGAAATGAGGCTAAACTTTGACCTGCACTATAGATGGAGGTCACAATTAATGCAACAGAATGTAGAACAACAACTCAGCATTGCCCTTGTTTCCACGGTTGCATGCACTGTACAATTATTCCATATTTATACTAATGTATGGACAACAAAATACACAGGTATATAATGAAATACAGGCTCAGCAGCTGATGAATTCTTTCCCCATCTATTTCACATTGCTCTAGTTTCCAATTTAGTTTTACTTTATTCATATTTGCCCGAACCAATCAGCATCCCGAGTCCCCTCCATCTCTTTTTTAAAATTATTTTTAATCATAATAAATTCCACATAACAGCTACTTTTAATACCAATATGATGTCTGTTTGTGAATATTTATCCCAGCTCTAGAAAAAGAAAACTTTCTCTTGTCCTACTCTGATCCAAATGTAAACTCTCGGAATGCTCTTTTGATTTTTTCTCACTTGTATGGCGTTCTTATTTGTTAACTACTGAAATGCAAGACAGATCCAAATACATACATTTATAACTTCCAAAGAACACTCGCTTACCCACAGCAAAACTAACTGCATTACCTAATTTAATAGATGAAATCTTTCTGTTCTGAATATCTAATGAGCCTCAAATACATTTACATGTTGTTTCTAACAAGTAAATGTAAGAGAACCTCTTTGAATTTGTTAATACATCACATCTGTAATCTGCAAAATAGATCATTTCCATAAGCTATTTTCTGCCATTCATTTCCCCGGTATAAAAATGTCAAAAAAATAAATACATGACTGAATACATTTAAAAAAATTAGTTTCCACACTACACCTTGATTATTCTTTCATCCATTCTCTAAATTGCTGATCATGTTAAGGATCATTGTGAGCAGCAGCCTTTCCCAACACACAGTGGGTAGCAAGTTGATATGAGTTGCCAGTTTATCACAGGGCTGACACATGATTACACTCACACACACACACACACACACCTGCAGATAATGTTGATTTTCCAATTCAAGTAACAGCTCAAGTCTGTTAAACGGTGGCAGAAAATCTGCAGCCACTGGGATTGAACCCACCAGGAGAGAAAAGATGTAAACTGCAGAAAGGCCGCTGTGTGGTTTATTTGTAATATATAAGGAGTCACAGGTACAGATCTTTTTATAGTCTAACAGCGTGAGCCGCTTCAGTCCAGGCCTCACTGATGTGGTGACAAAAGAACTTTATCCTTTGTTCAACTCTCCTTCCTACCAGTTAATGTCCAACTGAGCAGCAGGTACCTTTGTTCATGTAATCACAAAGGCACTTGAAATCAGAGTAGGGTGAACTCCCCTTTGCTGTTAAACATAAGGAGAACAGATTGTAAATTTGAATCCTTGTTGACACAGCAACATCGATGACAAAGATTCCAGACTTCACAGCAGGTAGGCTCTCCACGTCAACCTGGCAGCCACCTACGAGAGCAGTCCAACAATGGAAACTCGTATGTCGATAAAACTGAAACTGTATTAACAATACAGCAGAAATCAATAATCCCATTTATTAAACCAAGGAAGAAACAGATGAAGCCAATGATGACTGATGTTACACAGGGCTTGTTACCTGTATCACATTTCACTGCTGCACACACTCTCCCTCTTCTCCTGTTGTATTGCAGATATAAAAGCAGCTAAGTTATTTCATATACCTACAGCCTGCTTTGGATTTCAGGGTCACAGGTATATTTATATTAGACCAACAAGTACACTCAGCAACCTCTTTTCAGCTTCTGTTAAGAGATGTTGATCCGACTGTATTGCAGTTTTTGTGCACATATGGGCGGCATTTGTAATGGTAAATGGACTGCAGCTACAAAACACCTTTCTAGTCTTCTACCACTCAAAGTGCTTTTAACTACATGTCAGCATTCATTTATTCACACACACACATTCGTACACTGGTGGCAGGGGCTGCTATGCAAGGTACCAACCTGCTTATTCAGAGTTCTAATGTTCATTCAAACACTCACACACTGATCGCACAGCCTTTGGGAGCAATTTGGAGTTCAGTATCTTGCCCATGGAAACTTCAACACGTGAACTGGAGAAGCTGGGGATTGAATCGCCAAACATCTGATTAATGGACATCCCGCTATACTTCCTGACTCCTGGGTAGGGTTGCAAAGGGGCTGAAAATGTCCAATACATTTTTGGTGAATTTCCGAAATATTCCAAGTTGGAAACTCTCCATGGGAATATATTGGAATTTGTGGGAATTAACTGGAAATTTGGGGTAATTCATACATTCTGTTTTGTGTGCATGCACGTTAATAAAAACATTTTTTACGATATTTTGACTTTTTCATTTGCATTTAAATTTGAAGTAGCAAGGACCATGATAAACTGCCTCTTAAATGGTCACTGAAATGGTATTAGCTAGCTTACTTTAGCATATCTGATTTACCAGCTAGTTAGCTACTGTATAGACACATTTTGATTTAATATTTGCAAGTCAAACTTTAATAACATAGATCAAATATGTTTACCCCACTCATATCATCAAAACTTACTTGACTGTATGTAGTCTTTGGGTTCAAAAGTGTGGCTTCAATAGTCCAGGGTTCTAGAAATCATGTGTGCATGTGATGGAGGAATGCACAGTGCATGTAGGGGGTGTGGCCCCTTCAGTAAGTAATGTGTGTGTGGATAGATATTCAACTGTATTTGCATTAAATCTGGTTGTTTTAACCAAGATTATGCTACAAGATGGGGGTTTTTTAGCTACATTTAAGTATCCTGTAAGAGGCTAACATGCAATTTTGTAAATTTCCAGTTTATTTCCGTTAATTCCCATATATTCCAATTAATTCCCATATATTCCCATGGAAAGATTCCAACTTTGAAAAATCACATAATTTTGCAACCCTACTCCTAAGCCACAGTCACCACAAAACACGTATGAGTGTCATATCATATAGCACTGGGTTGACGAGCCGGTGACTGTGTTTCTTTTGCTGCAACTCCGTTACCAGGCCCACCTTATAGGGTTGAGCTACTTACAGTTTGAAGAGCGTCATTAATGCTGACATTCCATTACAAAAGAAGACAGGATAGAGGGGATCAATTGAACCTAATTTCCACTCACTTTCGCTTTATCTTCTCTTGCCTGTGTCCTTTTACCGCTTCCCTCTGTGTTTGTTTGTCTTTGTCAGTCTCACTGTTCTGTTTCACATCAGCCTTTTTTGCTTTGTCTCTGTTCACATTTTCTCTTTTCTTAGCACCAAAGGTTGCTCTCCAGCCTCAGACTTATGCCAAAGTAAATCTTTTGTCAAGGTTCACACTACGTTTTGTGGTTCAGTGGGAAATAAATACAAGCTTGGGCAATTAAAGCACTCCAAATGAACAACAGAGGAGCCTTAAAGGATAGGTTCAGTTTTTTCCAAGTGTGTCACAATGGGAGTCTTTGTCCCTGTAACAATATCTTCTCTCCATACTGGCCCC
Organism: Scomber scombrus; assembly: GCF_963691925.1. Taxonomy (NCBI): domain Eukaryota; kingdom Metazoa; phylum Chordata; class Actinopteri; order Scombriformes; family Scombridae; genus Scomber; species Scomber scombrus. The sequence continues at coordinate 8,566,031 of NC_084974.1, forward strand.
CAAGCTATTGGACTGTAACTGTCAGAGATGGAGGATAAAATCCACAATCCTCGTTCAATGAAAAAATGCATTCCAAAGCCTTGATTTTTTTGGTGACAATGTCATGAAGTATGTGTCCTTTTAAGGATTTGAATTAGTTAATTTAACTTGTTTTTGTGGAGCAACCACATCAGACACAAATTATTATTCCAAGCAAAGTGTTTTCATATGTTCCGAAACATGTCTGGAGGTGATCTTCATATTTAAGCAGATGAGAAGCTGTGGAGTGGGCTTGGGGAATCACATGAGTTGATGAATTATCTGTATTTATCTCAAAATATCTGAGAACAAACAGAAAGTGGTTGGCTGTCAATGCGCCATCTGCACTGAGGCATAATTTTGCCTACAGTGAGTAAAAGCACAAATATTTTCATTTACATTTTTGTAAATGATGGTCCTGCAGCCAAAAACATTTGGTACTTGTTTTGTTTTTTTTTGGGATGCTGGTGTTCAAAGCTCTGAATGCAAGTTTATCAACTGGGGTGCGTTAAGGTGCTGGCCTGAACTCTAGCTGTGCAGTTCTTAAACACAAGAGAGCTACTACAGGAAAAGAGGATGATGTAATGACTCATTTAAAAAAGACCAAATCCTCATCCCTGATAACCATTTAAAAAAGAAGAGCCTTGAAAGTTGGTGATTTAACTCAGAAGTTGGTATCTCATGTTTATCTATACCATTTATGTATTATTCAAAAACAAATAAATAACTATGATACCTTCCAATACTTTGGATTTGCAACTGTAGGAGACAGCGATAAATATCAAGAGATCTGCTATGTTTGTAGTCTTAAAAGAATTTACAACATTTTCGAGATATATGATCTTGGTGTTCATGTTTCTAGTTGGAGATTTAAAAAGGAAAATGACACATAGCTAGGTAAATAATTCAATTTTTGGACTGTATTTGCTGGAGTGACTCTGGTTAATCTGGAGCTTTGTCTTTTACTGTAACCACTAATTAGGATCCTAGCATAGCGTCAGGGACAAACTGAGCATTTGAGATCGATAGACAAGCCAAAGCTGTCGTTATGGTTTAGGCTGAGCACAGATAAGATACTAAAGATATCATTCGGTCTTAGTGTCATTTAGTCCAAGTGCTCTGGGTAAAATGAGAGCAACAGGGACGTGAAGTACAATGAATGAGTTCCAGCCTCATCCTTCCAACTAATAACAGGCATCTTTCAGTTATTATTGATATTAAACTCTGAACCTTTCAGATACACATTACACATTCAAGCACTCACAATTTATCTTCCATTAACCAACATCCATTGTACATCCCCAAACTAAGAACATTACCTGCCCAACTTCTAGTATTGAAACACTAAGTTTTCTTTTTACATTGGAAGAACAGACATTCAGTCCAGTTCACAAACTTATTCACCTCCCTGATTTTGATTCAAACAGCAGATATATTCATATTCATAACTTCTTGCCAACAGCACCTTTTAAATTATACAGGTCAGAGGTATGTTATTGACAGTGCATAATCCAATGCCAATCATACAGGCCTTGGTCAGTCAAGGAGGCCCAAACATGATAATCTTAACCTGTCAGGCACTTTCCAACTATTGCAAATGATTCAAGATAATCATGATGCTCATGAACTGTTCACCTACAATCTAATACAACAGAATCACAAAGTGTGACCTCAAAAATTCATATAAATTATGGAGGAAGATTAATATTATGTATAGTACACTCAGGAAGACACAATGCAGGAAGTCCTTCTGATGGAAATGTATGCTGTGTGTCCACTAGGGATGTCCCGATCCAGCTTTTTGCACTTCCGATCCGATACCGATATTGTAGCTTTTAGCATAGGCCGATACCGATACCGGCCGATCCAAGCATGTATTAAAGATTAAAGATATTTACTTATTTTGTTGTTATACTCATGTTGAAAAGGGTTTTACTCTTAAGAACAACTAGCCAACTTAATTAGGTTAGTTTGAATAATCCACAATGGTTGGTAATGAGAAGCTGACCTGTTTATTCTTAACAGGGTTAAATAAACACAAAATAGACAAAATAATAAATAGTCAATTAACCACACAAACTGAATTGGCATCAGTGCTCTGCTCTTGAACAACAAGAGTGTAAACCAAGGCTTAAAAAGCCATCAGTGCAAACAATATTGTAAACTGTATTAAAAAAGCAAAACACACAAAAAAGCTGAGTAGAAAATAAATAGTGGGATGCTGGACAGGTCGCTAGGTGTGCTGAAAAACGCGGACCGGATTTGGGGGGGAAAGCTGAAAAAAACTGGAATGGATTACCTACAGCGGACCGGAGTTTTGAAAACAAACTGGATCGGGAGTGCGGATCGGGATTTTCCCATGCAGGCCGATCCGATACTGATATGCATTTTTTGCTAATATCGGCGGCCGATCCGATCCAAATATCGGATCGGGACATCCCTAGTGTCCACCGAGACTACAGAAGAGTAGGTCTCTCTCTGTGTCCTCACACAACAGATCACATTATCTAGGCCCTCTTCTCTCTTTTCTCTGCTCGCTACAGATGAGGAGAAAAAACAATTTCCTAAGCATTTGTTTCTATAGGCAGAATGTTTGTGTGAAACACATATTCTGGGTTTGAGATGGGTGTTACAGTTAGTTGATTCTAGCATCGGTGTGTAATGCTCTGTGGTCTTGCATGTAGTGAGAGTACTAGCTATCAGTTAAACCACACAAAGGAAGTGTTCAAGGCAACAACAAAAAAACAAGAGGGATGTAAAATCTAATAATCTCAATTCACTGTTGTTGCTGTGCTTGTTTGTTTTATGTCATTTATTTCTCTACTGTTTTCCCACTCTTATAAGAAACTGGCAATATCAGTCTTTAGATACCCAATAAAATGCTGTTGAAGAGGTGAAAAGCCTCATGTTTCTACTTCTCTATCTCCTCTTTATCATCCTCTCTCTCTCGCTACATCTTATACTCCTGTCTTCTATTGTTTCTCTGTCACTTCTTTTTCTTGTTGCTGCCCTTTCCCCTCAGTGATGACAAACACATCATGTCTTCATTACTTCATCCAGCCTTCCTGAAAGTATGTGTCTCATTTGCCACAACCATTCAGCTGCTTCCACAGTCTTTTGTGAGTAAATCAGTAAAACATGAAGAATTAGGCTGCCACACCTGCTAATTAGGTTGAGATGAACAACAATGAGAGAGATAAAGCCTTGTAGTGTAACTTCTTTGTGGACTTTCCAAAATATGACACATAATTGTACACCTAAACTCTATTGAATATTCTCCACACATCATCACAAATGAGTTAAAACATTGATCACAGCAGTCAATCATGCAAGGTTGGGGCCCCCAGCTAAGAGTTACCCACCCAAGCTTTAGATGTATTATGATGTTTGGATATAAAATGTAGAAATATATGTTGCTGTTCAAACTATTTTTATATATGATTTGTAATAACTCTCAAAATGCCCTCCAAACAGTTCTTTTATCATCACATACAGCACTACGTGTGGTTAAGGATGCTGAAATTCCAGCCAAGAAGCCTTGAGGTAACACAATCAATATGAAACCTCACACTGAGTAATAAAGAATAACATAAGCGTTATTTGGTCTTCATTCTACTCAGTTCCTTTTGGCTTCGTTTCTTATTTGAACATAACTAGAAGCTATTGTTTATAGCTCTCGTAATCAAATAGACAGTGTAATGTTAAATATGTCCTTGAGCTAATTTTTATATTTTGTCTGTTTAAAAAAAAAGATGGAAGTGATAAGTTTGAAGTGGGTTGAAGTGATATATTGACATCAGTTAAAGCTGATCTGTGGAATAAGTGACTTATGAATGCTGATAATATCAAATTAAGTATTGAATATCTGCTGCAGTTTCAATGATTATCAATTGTTAGGCTATTGATTGAAATTTCAATGCATTCACAAGTACATACTGTACATTCAGGGTGTTTTTTGGCACTGATATTAAACCCTCAAGTTCAATCACAGAGACTCCTATCCAAGTATGACATACTCTGTATATGCAGGGCAACAATAGCACAAAATATATTTTCTACTATAAATATATGAAAAACAGTATTCGGAAAGAAAAACAGTATGTATTCAAAAATTCACAATCTAGAAAATTAAATATTTATTCACTCTCTCAGTGGAATCTAAGTCAAATGTTGCAAAACTAAAACAGCTTTTGACTTGAAAAATATTTTAATTTTATTTAACTCCAATCAAGTTGTAGAAACATCTCAAGGATGATCAGTGGAAACAGGATGCACCTGAGCTCAATTTTGAGTGTCATAGCAAAGGGAGTGAATACTTATGTACATGCGATATTTCAGTTTTTTATTTTTAATACATTTGCAAGAATTAAAAAAAAAAAACTTTTTCGCTTTGTCATTATGGGGTATTGTGTGTACATTGATGAGAAAAAAGGGAATGTAATCAATTTTTGAATAAGGCTGTAACATAACAAAATGTGGGGGAAGTGAAGGGGTGTGAATACTTTCCAGATGCATGAGCTTCAGAGGTGCTGATGATTTATCTTTTGCAGGATTTCCACTTATTACATTGGTGGCAATATAAAATGTGAATTGCACTTCCACTCTTTATGATATTTCCAGTTTAACTAAAATATGAAATAATGAAAAACTTGCTGTCATGGCTGAAGATTGAAGAGGATGATTGTGGAGAACTGTCTGCCAAAGACTTATGGGGGATCCAGGTATCGGAGTTGCTATTACTCTTTTGATGCATTAATGGTGCAGTGTTGTAACTAATTCCTCAACATCTGGATCACTCTTTGCTTTATGCACCACCTATTTGTTACTTAAAACACATCTTATGCGTTCATTTTGCGATATGCAATTCAATTGGGTGACCAACCTTTTTAAACCTGCTGATTAGATGACTGATTACTACCAATAAAACTTAATTAATTTCTGCAATAAAATACTTCTGTGTATGCTGTCACATCATGATGGACTGTATGTCTGATTCATTTTATGGTGTGTCTCACACACATACACACACACACATTAAATTAATTTACTTATTTACTACAACGTGGTTTCATAGTGCTTGAAATGGAAAACCAAATAACTGTAGGACACTGACATATACTGTAGCATCAGATATATATGCCACAGTTTGACATAATGTAGCCTTTTAAGCAAATACAGAAAAAAAGCCTATTTATCTGAGGCCAGGAGATGAGGGAGGCCTATATCATTGAGTGTATATCTAACTGTTCAGCTGCACTCACACAGCACATCACAGTTAACTGAGATTTGAGTTTCAGAGCAGAATGTTGGTCACATGTTGCAATGGCGTGCGTTGCTAGCAAGACAGCATCAAAAATCCATATGACTACAAAAATATAGCACATAAATGGAACAAAAACATCTGCCTTATTCCTGCTGACCATTAAGGATATTAGTCTTTTTTCACATGTTGGATCAAACACTGACACTTGTTAATTTCTCCTCTAAGTTCAGTCTAACCCTAACCCTAACCAACCTTTAAAACTAAAAATGAATTAGTATTTGTGTATCAGCTATGTCACAAAATGACTACAAATAAATCAGGGTTTTCTTAAGTGTTCACACATGGTGCAACAAATGTCATGTGATATACAGTAACTGTGGAAATAGCTGTTTATTTCATTAGCTGAGGTATATTTGGACGTATTTGGGGCAAATAGATCATTATATTCATCGCGGTTGAAGCGTAGGTGAGGGTCTCACTTTTAGAATAGCTAAACAAGAACAATGTGTGTCCTATTTCACTCCAGCACGGCAGTCAAAACATCTCATTAGTGCTTTGGGACGTGTGATTCATTATGGGAAATGTGACTAGATTAAGGATGCACCAAAAACCCAGTTTACTGACAATCAGTCTTCCCCTCACTGACTCCCTGTCTTTGCGTCTCTCACTGTGAACTCAAGAAGCAAACAAATCACTCATTAAAATGACAGTTTAATTTGTCCTAATTAATTGGATGAATCCTCGAGAAAAGGGCATCCATGCTACCCCAATCAACAGTGAAATACCAGGCGACAAGTTTCACTCAGTTTGGGGAGTGGCAGAGCAGCATAAAAGGGGGACTCATGTTGGTATCAACTACAGAGGTCTTAACAATTACATCATGTACCGGGTGATATCAAATTTGGTATGCTCCCAAACACACACTCTCACCCTCATCACCTCTCATCCATTACCATAGCTCTTCATGTTGCTGCCTTGGAGAAATGAAGGAAAAAAAATCCACAGATTAGAAGAAAATGAACAAGAGAATTATTAAATCTGAAGGTTTGCAATAGTTTAGTGATTTAAAAAAAATCTATTTTCTGTGAAATCAGAATTTAATGTCACACAAATGTACAATATATAAACCCTGTCTACTTTCCTCTTATCTGAGCCAACCTCACAGTTTCCCATTAAAGAAGACCTATTAAGCTCATTTCCAGCTCTATATTTTTATTCTGAGAGTAGCTTTAGAGCAGCTTTGCATGATTCACAGCTCAAAGAACTCCTTATTTATCTTATACTGACTGTATATGCAGTCCCTCAGTTCAGCCTCTGTCTCTTTACAGTCTGTTTGAGCTCATTTCTCTTTTCTCACAGGGATTATTGCTACATATGTTCACCTCAATATTTGACATTTTGGTCACATTTAATATGAACATCTGATCTTGTGACACAATAGCATATGACTGAAAATAGGTAAAAGCATAATAGGTCCCCTTTAAGTCACTGCTTAGCATTGTATTATGATGCTATTCTAAGAAACACCATTCCAAGGTAAGCAGATATTAGAAAATACAGACACAGCTTAAAATTAAGGAGAGCCTGTAAACATAAAGGAAGAAGAGGTGGACATATAGGAATCTAGAGGTGAGTGCAGAGTGTGAACTAATAAATGGAAAGCCCAAACTGAAAACATTTGAGCAACTCACTGAGAAAGGACACAGTAAGAGAATCAGCAATGGGAATTTTAAAGCTTCAGCTCTGATTTGTTCCCTCTCTGCTAACCAGCTGCTCACCATGCTGGTGTTCCGCCACATAATTACGTTTTATGACAGGAACATGCTACTAATGTGGCTCTGCAATCAATGGTCAAAATTGTATCCATATGTCGCTTTGCCCTCTTTAACCAAATTGCACTTCAAAAGTTTGTGAGTGAGACTTAGACTCCTCTAACTGACTCACTGGTCACTTCTGTTTCCAGTATCAAACCTAAAGATCTGATGGTGTTTTCACACTCTGATATTCCTCATCAGATCTATCTGAGCACATTTTATTGGTGATGTGCTGTATTTCCAGTATGAAGAGCAGCATAACTGCTGGCATTTAATCACAAAGGTAGCCAGAGGAAAATGCATGGAAACAAATATTAATAATAAACACTATTTCACTTTTCAGTCTTTCTCTGTTCTCGTCTTGTTTCTCATCAGCATTCCTTGCTTTTTCCTGCTTGCCAGCATCAGAGCAGTGTCAAAGTGCCACATTACATTTATATTAGGGATGTGGAGGGAGCCTAGTATTTATTTTATATCTGAACTTGTTGAGGTAGCCACATTATTTGTATTTGTATGTGAATAATTCGAAGGATGGTTCCCACATCGGGTCTCAAACCTCCATCTCCCAGACCATAGACAACTGACCATTATATGGAAGTTCAGCTCTGTCCGACCCACAGTCCTGCAGCTATTTATACATCCATAACACAGAGACAGCAATATGACTCAGTCCCTACCTGTGTGCTGTTTTTTGACATTGCCTTTTTTTTCCTTCATTAAAACATTTTTTTAAATAATTATAGGAAATAAATATTTGTAAAAAATTAGTATGTTCTTTCCGGAAAGCTTTTTTTAGACTCTGCTCCACCAATAATGTATATCCTGACCAAGATGTTTGAAGGTAGATTATGTTTTTCTTTTCTATGTCACTTTATTTAGGCTCAAGTGCAGATATTGCAAAACAGAACTAAATGAACTGAACTAGCAATACAGAACAAAGCAAAATAAAACAAAGTGAACAAAGTATCCCACAAGAATGAACTGAAATCCAGGACTTAAATACAAATTGAACTAATGGAACAACAATGAACAGGTGGCAAGACACAAGGGCACACTGGGAGCCAACTGGCTTGGGATGACACAGGGACCAGGACAGGGCTAATGAGACTGAATTTAGGACAGGTAGGAAAGGAAGAGCTGGTTGGGGAAGATAAGAAGACACACCAAAGGCAATAGCTGCTCTGGGCTGAGGACAAATCAAAAACAACTGCATCCATGAGTAAAATATATGTAACTATAACTTTAATAAGTGCATAAATAACACTGAGCGAACGCAACAAATCAACTTTTGCATACATTGCCAACCTAGGAACCTTTAACAAAAAAGACTAGAACCTTAAATTGCTGCTGACATAAACAAGAACCAATACATCTCAAGCAGAGTAGTCAGCATATTAAGGCTCCATGTGACATAAATGGACTGAAAGACAACTGTTGCCATGGGTTTTAGTTTACCTTTGCACTTACTTACCATGGGATCCAATGTAGCAAACAACAGTATCTCAAGAGACCCTTAAACATAATCTGCAACTTCTCTTATCTTTCTTCTTCTCTCTAGGAGCAGACCCTGTCTCTTAGAAACATTGTTTATATCCTACTAAATTGCAACAGTAAATATATTTGGAAGGTAATGTAAGTACTGAATGTTCACTGGCCCCAAGAGAGGGTTGAGACAATATAAATGTGAGACAGGTGAAGTGATTCAAAATAATGATGTGCTGTACCAGTATGACTGCTGTCAACTCAAATGCACTATAAATAATAATCCATGGTAACTATGAGCCTACTTTTAACTCATCTTATTCAACTACTAGGCTATCATAGCCATCACATATGTCATATTGGGGCAAAAGACTCATCAACATGTATACTGCTAGTACTCCCTCTCTCCTGCATTTGGCCACAAGTTTTCATCAGCATCACATCTTATGCCACACAACAACAAAGGTAGGGGAGTTTCGTGCTCCCTTCTCTTCTGGAACAAGTTGATTATGCAGGCCGTCCAGAAAAGTAATGAGTCTGTATTGTAGGGGCCAGTGGTTTGTGTAACAGCAAGCAATCATTTGAAAAAGCTACATACATTATTATGATCTCTGGCTTGTGACTTCTATGGTGGCTCTCTGATCAATCACAATTCTTCCCCTGTGGCATGTTTTTGCGAGGTTGAATCCAGCTTCATCCCCAAAGATAAATGCATGTGTAGTTTTGCCTGTCTTTCATGTATATTTAAAACCCGGTAAATCTACAGTTCTATAACACTTTACATCACACATATGTGCATGTACCCTGTGTGGTAACTGAACAGACAACTGATTCATTCTCATTTTGACTCTCTATGACTCAATTGTTATTGTGCTGGCTATATTCACATTCCCAGAAGTGATATTGTCTGCCAGCACTCGTCTAAAATTCCCTGCAGTTTTATTACATTATTGCCAATTACCATGTCAACAATGGCAATTTCTTGCATATGTGAAATCATTACACCTCTCCCTCCTAACCGTTGGATACTACTGTAAAACCAAACAAAACAACATAGTTCAGAATGTCTGAACATGTAAAAATGTGAGCATATTATATTGTGCTGTAATAGGTAGTTCAGTTATCTCTGAATTATGCACACCTTTCTGAACGCTTAACACAGCAACACATCTACATCACACAATGAGCCACATACTACAAAAAAAAACTACAAAAGGAACATTGTGCAACTGTTTCAGTCAAACTCTGTGTTTGGTCAGAGCAACGGTCAACACACTGATGCTTTCCACATTGTGAAATACCAGGCTGTCTATCTAAAAAGTCCCATTTTTATTGTGAAGGATCATGTAATAACTTTAACACCTGGCTGTGTCTTTGACTGATATTGGAATCAGCGGTGGTGGGTTTCCATTTCTGGAATGCTGTGTATGGTGTCTTCACTACAGTGTAGGAACTGCAGCTATACAACTAGCTAAACTCTTCCTTGCAAATGATGACTTGAGTTGTAGTGAGCTTTAGTTGCTGTTTACTCTGGCTCTTTTACATCATCTTACACGGACAGAGTGAAAACTGTAACAAGACAAAATACAAAAATCACCATTTTACTCTGCAACATGTGCTTTTCCTCAATTTAAATAGATACAAATGAAATATTTTTAATACAAACAAATACATTTTTTTTAACATTAATTTATGCATCCAACTATTTAATTATTTACTTACAACATTGCCTCTGTGGCGTTTACAGTGTGGATTACACGCAATGAACACAGAAACACAGGTGTGCAGATTCAGCTAGCTCCCTCAAACTACTAACATGAAGTGAACTGTGAACCTGTAACTTCCTAAGCAAGATAAACACATTTCAAAATAATAATAAAACTTCCGTCTTCCAAAATAAAACAACCCGTGCAGCCTCCCGATTGTATTTCAGCAACAAACACGAATAAAACAGACAGATAAAGACACCATCTAGCTACGTAGCCTACTGACACATGGTATAAGCACAAAAATCAGATAAAATTACCAAATCAACTAAATTTGAGCAAGTTAACAAAATCGTCCTTTTGGTTGTGCTGCTACTACAGTAATTACGGTAGCCTAAAGGCACTCATTCAGATTTGATTGGGCAGCTGTAATTACTGTATTAACAAGACGGAGCAAAACTGTGGTGCAGCTGTTTCGCGCCGCTGACGGACCCGGTGGAAATCCGCGTAACTCTGGTTCTGCGCTGTGCTTAGTGTGCTGTGTGAGAGGGGGAGTGGCAAGCGGCCAGAGCGGCAACAGCAAATGTGTGCTTTCTTTTACCGATATATTTATCTATATCTTTTACATTTCTTATCCAAACAACGTCAAACTGCACTTACTTGTGCCCGTAGCAAGACACTTGTCACGTTTGAAATCAATCGGATGAACGGTTCGAGAGATATGCGAATAACAGACAGACAGACGTTCCTGTCATTTATAGATAGATGTACTGCAAATACATTGTGTTTTGCTGGTGGTGAACTATGAATGAGAAGAGTTCATACATTTTGAGAAATGTGGTCATTGAATGAAAAAAGAAGGATTCACACTGTAGTCCACATAGACACCTGTTTCGCTGACTGTATGAAGAGTTTTGACAATGTTTTGCCTAATCCATGTAAGCCATCAAAAAAACAAAAACAAAACTATGAAGCAGACTGAGATGCAGTCTGTCCCAGGCATGTTGAAACATCTTTGAGGTAGAGAGCCTATATTTCTCTGGGATTCAAGAGAGATACCAACACAAAAGTGTTATGGTTTGTGTGTTTGTATGTGTGTGTGTGTGTGTGTGTGTGTGTGTGTGTGTGTGTGTGTGTGTGTGTGTGTGTGTGTGTGTGTGTGTGTGTGTGTGTGTGTGTGTGTGTGTGTGTGTGTGTGTGTGAGAGAGAGTGAGTGAGTGAGTGAGTGAGTGAGTGAGTGAGTGAGTGAGTGAGAGAGAGAGATAGAGCTCTGTTTCTTTATTCCCATTATAAAACAACATATTCATTTTTTCTTCTTCTATAATAATTAAATTATTCCAATGTGTTTTTATTTGTATTGTTTATTTTGTTGTTTGGTTGTTGTAACCTACAATTTATTCATTTTAAAACATATGACCTTTTTGATCTGTAATGAAATAAAGCAGTTGTAAAATTAATAGAGTGCTGAATTCCTTTATTCCCAATAGTTCAACTAAACCAACACGTAATTATCCAAAATGAGTTTTCTACTTAATTTTCTTGTTCTACAGGAATTCAATTATTTTTGTTTGTTTGTTATATCCTATAGTTTATTGATACATTTTAAAAATGTATTTGACCTTTTCGATCTGTACTGAAATAGCCTAAAGCAATTGTAAAAGTAATTAACCCGTGAAGTGAATTTTGTTTAGTTATTTTTACTTACTCATTGTTAAAAAAGTTAACAGCTTAACTTCTTGAAGAAATGACATCTTTGTGACTGCTGCCATATAAAACCAACTCAACATTAATTAACTCTTAAGTTAAGTCTTAACATGACTTTTCACTTCTCACACACTTCTCCACATTTTACTGAGAAGATGGGTAGGAAATGAAAAAGCAGGTGGTAGAGGAAGAAAAAAAAGAGAAGGGGGAGGAGGAGGAAGAGGAGGAGGAGGTTAAGATCAAGATAAACCGCTACAGTACTGCTTAATATGTCTGCCAATTCTAAAAAAAAAAAGTATACCCCTTTATCAGAGATCACTCATGAACATAACTATACTCATTACTGTATCCCATCTGTGCACACTATAGAAAAACGAAATAAATAATGATGCATGATTTTAAATTAAGATGAAGAAAAACCATCATTCAATTTTCACATTATATTTGCCCATTTGGAGCATTATTAGCTTCCATCATTGCAAATCAATTTCAGTATGAGTTGAGAGAACATGGAAAGACATGTGAGGAAAGCTCCAAGGACTGGACACTGAAGAGACGCACGATATCACTGTAGCTAAACAAGAAAGAAACACCCTCATTACGTCCAATTCTTCATTCTTCTAAAGGTATTCTGTCGCATTAAGTGTTTAAACAGAGTGGAGAGCAGTGGTGGAGAGCTTTGACAGACTTATGGTTACACAGTCTGTGGTAAAAAAAAAAACTTCACAGGCCCAAAACGGTGCTCTGCTGGAGAGTTTGGAGGAGCTGGAGGATAAATCAAGAGGGGCGAATCTATGAATAAGCAATTGACCGGAGGGGACGGAGGATGGTTAGGATCATGTTAATTTGTATCTGTGATGTTGGTGGAAATAATGGTTCCAAATGTCCACTGTCCAGAATAAAGCTCTGCAGATTGATTGAATGCATCCCTCCACTGACCCCAGAACCTCAGGGGCAGGGAACCTCAGCAACGGTGTGTTTTCATTGGTTCCAGGAGAGTACCACAGGGTCATGTTCAATGTGTACCCAGATATACCCACTGCACCCACTCACATAAAAAAGAAGGCTTCAACAACATCTAGCAGGAGCTCTATAAGAGAGGCATACAATTCTGTCTCCTGTACCCGACTCATCTTTGAGTTATAATGGAAAAGGAAAATCACCTCAACAGATAGCTACCACTCTTTCTCAGTAAGCTGACTGAATGTGACCTGTCATCATGCAAGGTTAAGGAAGCCATGGATAGATCAAATGCTCCACTCTAATTCCAACACAGAGGCAAGAGGAGCAATTCTCCTAATTCACAAAACAGATAAAGTTTATAGCAGCAGAACCTCAAGGGCATTTTGTAATGGTGTCTGAGACCCTCTTTAACACAACTGTCCTATCGGTTTATATTTATGCTCCAAAAATGGGCTACAAGGATTTCATTAGCTGGGTTAATTTTCTTCCTATCTAATTCAAACTCACACCATTTGCTTTTGTGGCGATTTGAATTGTGCGATAAACCACACTTTAGATAAATCAAGTTCTAAACAAAATAAAGCCTTTAAAATGGCTAAAGCTCTGTCTATATTTACTATCTAAATTATTGATGGGTTTAAAAAGGAGTGAGGTTAGCTCGATAAAATATTCAGAATTTTAAAAAAAATTTAAAAACTGTTCAGTGTCCAAAAGCTCACACCATGTGAGGATGAATGCAGGGTACTGGCCTGCATAAAACACAGCTCATTTGAACATGACTGTTCTGCTAGTCAGAGCTGCAAATATAGTACCTCATGCAGAGTGTGACACAGTCTGAAGGCTCCCTTAATAGAGGTAAAAGCCAATCTAATTTCTATTATCGTGTGGTTTAATGTTTATTTTCTCCATTATGTACAGTCGCCAGCTCACCATCTGCAGGGCTACTGTGTGATCTAATAGGATCAGACAGGTGTGGAGACATGCCGTATGAAAAATAAATAAAATAAAACAAACAAACAGCTCTGCTCCAAGCAAGGTAGAAATCAGAGGAGCTGCTTCATCAACTCCGTGATAGAGTAAAGACAGCGGGATACGCAACATTTCAGACGTTGGATATATTATTCCATTGTAAATGTCACAATGTATCTGTGGTGTCAAATCTGCACATACTGTTAGATGTCTTTTGTCTCTGCAAGTGTGAGATATGTGTCTCTTAAGATTTTTTCTGTCTCCTGCATGGAAGGGGAGAATTTACCAAAGTTGGAAATGTTCATGCTGAGTATAATACATATGTGCAGAGACTCCAGTGGAAATTCTATCTGATAAGGTTTTCTTTAAGGGATTTGGGATTGTTAGATAGCAGGTACCAGTAGATAGGCTCTGTTGTTGAATTCTGGTTCAGTGAGTTTCATCTTCAGATTGAAGTATTTGTTCCAAGACATGGTATAGATGAACTCATATAGGAGGGGGGGCTGAGTGTGTCCTGAGCTGAAACACTCAAGCACAGTACTTCTTTTTGTCAGTGATCAAAAGGAGACATCATTTATAAAAGGTGCAGCTGGAGGTACAAATTATTAGAATGTTTCAGCCCATAGAGGTAAATGCACATTTTCACTTTTGTTGTTGTAATGACTGAAAATGATCTGTGCTTTTTTATGTTTTTATAGCAATTCAGGACAAATGTCTACTTTAGCTTTCTCCGATGTTGTGACAGGTTGTATGGCATCATCTTTTTCTCTTTTTTTTTTCATGAGTACCAACAATCCAAATAATGACAATTTAAACTGTACACTAATCTGTGTCAATGGTCTGAGTAAGCAAGAGTTATGTGTGTAATAACTCTAACCTCTCAACAGTCAACAGTCTGAGTGACAAAGCTGACTCACAAAGCTGAATGTAAATCCTTGAAAAATGTGTTTGTATCTAGGTATAGGTTTTAGTGAGAGAGACGGCTCATTATCACTCGAAAACTCTGGAGAACCTTTAACAATTACTGACTTACCTAAAAATTACATTCAAATTATACATCCCCCAACTGGAATACCCAATGTGTAAAATCATAATGATGTGCACTTTGCATCAGCATTAACTACAAAAATTCTGTCACAGCAGGGACACTTGTAGCTCTTGGCACAGTAACACACATAGACATTCAGACATACAAAAGTGAGGCTGAGTACACACACAAATTCTCTTTATCTGTAACCCCGAGATCTGGAGAACCATGAAATCAAATTGCATTCATCTGGTGTCTCAGTGGAGCGACACATTTTATCAGCGTGTTGAACTGTGTAGGAGGTTGTTGCTGCTGGTGGACTCAGATGTCAACAAACCAGATATAAATTGGATTTGTGTGTGTGTCTGTTTTATTTTTACTGCTGCAGGGGCCACAGAGCTTTTCTTTTCTATTAGTTTTAACATATATAAAGTTCAAGTGCTGAAAAGAAATATGATGCATGCTCACACTTGACACAGACTCTGTTATACATAATACCTATGCATGGCAGGTAATGACATTTGATCTGTATCATAAGTAAAAGGTGAGATGCATGTTAATGCAAATTGTAAGTATTGTATCAAAGCTCTTGTCGGTCAATTTTGGTGATCTTGGTAAGTCAGTAAAGGTAAATATTCACATTGCTCAATCCAATAAGCAGGCTGTATAGTGAATCCTTACAGGGTGCAGCAGTGTGTGGTGCCCTGCAGGCCAAATGAATATTGTTGTTGGATGATGAAAGCCAAACAAATAAGAGAACTATGACAGCAGATAGCAGAGCAGGTTAAAAGATCACAGTATCACCACCTCTGGTCACTCAGCACCTCCTCACCTACATACCTGTTTTATGAGTATAATGTGATCCAATTGATACATGAACAGAACAGCTGTAAGTGCAAGAGCATGACTGGATTTCCATTACTTCTGAAGCACATGAAAATCTGATTTCAACACCGGGTGCAAATTAAGTGTGATTAGTCACAAACATCATCCTCAACCCAGCTTTGAACAAACTTTGTGCTTTTCTGTATGTGCGCTAATCTGAAAGGTCAACTCACACATCCTGCCGTGTGCAATATTGAACGAGGAGAATGGATTTCTTTAGTCACGTACATGGCAGGAAATGTCTGGAGGATGAGAGGTAGAATGCAGTTCATGAAAGTGGGCGCAGAGAATATCAGGAGTCTGTTATTCTGCTATTGTATGATGTTATTTTGAGATGAAAATGTCTGTAGCCTTTGGGTTGCGACAAGGCTTTCTTGTCTCTAAGTGGATTTTCCAGTTAATCTACTGCATGTATGAAATTAATTTTCTGATAATCCTCAATCAGACAGAAGCCCATTAATATGATATGGATGTATGTATTAATATAATATGAATACTGATTATTTTTCCAGCAGATCTACCTTGAGAACTTCCCACCTTGTGAATGTAAATATTTCATGGTGACTATTATATAGTAATGAGACTTTAGTTAGTGGCTCACCTCTTCTCTATGATATAAAATGTTGTCACAACCTGGCTCAGAGGTAGGACAAAAGATGGAGACCACACATGACTTTAAACTAGAAAACATACATTTATTGAATGAAACTAAAATAACTATGTATGTCAGTTCATCAGTAATGTTTGTAATGTATGGGTGTGTGTGAATGTGTATAAATGTAAAATGAAACAAGAATATAAATAACCAAGGCTCAAAACAAACCCAGCAACTCAAACAGGAGAGAGCGAGTAAATGCCCAGATGCTCCATTTATAAAAGAGGCATCCACACAAATCCAGGTGCTAACCATCTCTCCTGATGAGCCACTCCCCAAATCCCAGAAAACCAATCAACTAAGGTTAGAGGCCATGAGTCCGTCACATCCCCCTCCACAAGAACCACACCCCACCTCCGACCCTGCAACGAAAAATCAAAAAATTAAATTTCATATACCGTCCCATCACCTCCCAATACGTCCCCCACCCCAAGTCTCATGACCCAGCAACCTTGAAACTAAAGGAAGCACTTTCAAGAGTACATACGGGGCATAAGACATAAACAGACAAATGGGCTAATCTCTTTCTTTTTTCTTCATGCATCCTAAATCAAAGGGGCACGTGACAGTGCATCTGCAACCACATTTTCTTTGCCTTTAATATGACGCATGTCCAGATGATAAGGCTGCAAAAATAGGGCCCATCGCATCAATCTTTGATTTGGGTTTTGGAGCGAACGCAAAAAGGTCAATGGGTTATGGTCAGTATAAACCACCAAAGAAGAACCTGACCCAACATAAACATCAAAATGTTGAAGGGCCAAAATAAGAGCAAGTGCCTCTTTTTCGATCACAGAATAATGCTTCTGATACACTTTAAGCTTCTTCGAAAAGTAACATATGGACCTTTCCTCCCCACTTTCATCTGTCTGTAACAAAACTGCCCCAGTCCCAACATCACTAGCATCTACTTGCAACTGGAAAGGCTGGTCCAGCCGAGGAGCCACGAGCACAGGAGCAGATGATAACAGACTCTTCACTTGGTCAAATGCCTGCTGACAAAGGGGAGACCAAACATACTTAACATCAGCTTTCAACAACTCAGTCAACGGGGCTACCACAGAGGCAAAATTGGCACAAAACCCACGATAATAACCTGCCATCCCCAAGAAACGCAACAACTCCAGCTTAGTGGATGGAACAGGAAACGCTTGTATCGCCAAGACTTTCGCGTGAATGGGACGTACTTCTCCTTGTCCCACAACCTTACCCAAATAGGTTACTGTAGCCTTTGCAAATTCGCATTTGGCCAGATTGATAGTCAAGTGAGCCCAGAGTAGCCTGTCAAATAGAGCTTTTACTCTGCGAATATGTTCTTCCCATGTCTCGCTATAGACCACCACATCATCCAAGTACACTGCACAACCCTCCAGCCCACACACAACTCTGTTCATTAACCTCTGAAATGTGGCTGGAGCATTACGCAGTCCAAATGGCATGACTGTGTAAGAGTACAGACCAGATGGTGTCACAAAAGCACAAATTTCTCTGGCTCTTTCAGAGAGTGGAACCTGCCAATAACCCTTAAGAAGATCAAACTTACTAACATATTTGGCAGCGCCCACCTGATCAACACAATCTTCCATCCGGGGAAGAGGGAAGGAATCAGGTTTTGTTACAGCATTAACCTTCCTATAATCAGTGCAAGGTCTATGGGTGCAATCAGGCTTGCTAACCAAAAGACAAGGTGAGGCCCAGCTAGATGAAGAAGGTTCGGCAATGCCATTATCCAACATGTAAGACACTTCTGAGTCCAAGATCTTGCGCTTCTCCAGAGAAACCCGATAGAACCGCTGAGTGATAGGCCTAGCATCTCCCACATCAACATCATGCTCAATTAAATGAGTGCGAGTAGGAGTATCAGAGAACAGACCAGGGTAACTTTGGATAAGCTCAACCAGCTGTCTACATTTACTTTCATCCAAATGGCCAAGTATTACATCTAACTTTGCAAGAGTTTCTGAATTTCTTAGTCTAGGTCGCAAAACTCCATCACCTGCTAAATCCTCCTCAAGCACTGACATGCAATCATTTACCATCAGAGCTGGATAACTTTGGGCATCCTCACCCAAAAGAGGCCGCATATGGTAAGGTTTGAGCATGGCATATTTTAGAGGATTTTCTTTTATTTGGCATATTAATCAGGTAATTTTGCTCTGATACCTGACGGACTACATGACATGGACCAAAACATTTTGCCTGAAAAGGTGACTCTACCAGTGGCAAAAGAACAAGAACCTGGTCACCTGGGCTAAATTTTCGTTGCTCTACCTTGCGGTCAAACAGTCTTTTCATTTTTTTCTGAGAAACCTGTAATTTCTGTTTAGCTAGTTCCCCAGCCTCATATAGTCTCTGCCTAAACCCATTAACATAGGTAATCAAATTCTGCGAAGGATCAGTCGACTTCCACTGATCATACACCACGGACAAGGGACCACGGACAGTATGAGCAAAAACAAGCTCATTAGGACTAAATCCTGTACTCTCTTGGACAACCTCTCTCGCTGCCAATAAGAGCCATGGCAAACCCTCCTCCCAATCTGCTTTTAGCTCTGTGCAGTAAGCGCGCAGCAAAGATTTCAAATGTTGGTGAAAGCGCTCAAGTGCACCTTTGCTCTGAGGGTGGTATGCTGTAGCCTTGTTGTGTTTTATGTGAAGTTGTTCAAGGATTTGTGCAAACAGCCGAGATGTAAAGTTTGACCCCTGATCACTCTGTACTATTTTGGGAATGCCAAACACAGATATGAACTGAGTCAAGGCCTTAACAACAGACTTTGCAGAGATCGAACGTAGAGGATAAGCAGCTGGATATCTAGTTGACTGACACATTACAGTTAACAAATAAGAACAACCTGACTTAGACCTGGGAAGAGGACCCACACAGTCAACAATCAGGTGCTCAAAAGGCTGACTCACTGCAGGAATAGGACACAAAGGAGCAGGTTTGATCTTTTGGTTAGGTTTGCCTGTAAGTTGACAAGTATGGCATGTCTTTACATATGCAGAAACATCACGCTTCATTAGTGGCCAGAAAAAATGCTTAAGCACCCGATCATACGTTTTCTTTACACCCATATGTCCCGCAACATTATCATGAGCTGTCTGAATTATGGCGTTCCTAAATTTTAAAGGCAACACAATTTGCACAATAGGATCACCACTGAATGTCTCACCATGAGGAGCCCACATTCTAACTAAGACATCCTCCAAAAGGAAATATCCCTGCTTCACCTTTCCTACCTGCATTGTAGGCAAAACCAGATCATACACACCCTTCAAAGACTGGTCCGCTTTTTGTCTTTTCACCAACTCTGAACAAGAAACACAAAGATCAGGTGGCAATGACAATGCAAATTTCTTTACATCACAAGGTTTTTCTCTCCTATCAGCCAGCGCAGCAGTCATTAAACGAGTCACAGCACAGACCGAAATAACTGCTGGCTCCGATTCACTAAATCCCTTTGGGTCCACAGTACAAACTGCTTGCTCAGTTTCAGGGACTTCTGGAAATGACAAGGATGCAACCCCTATGGTATTTGGTGGGATTAACACATCGGGTAGCTGTAGACTATCAAATTCTACATCGTCTGGCCATACCCTACTTCCTGCCAGGTCGTTTCCCAGAATGATGTCAACACCTTCCACTGGCAACTCAGGGCGAACACCAACCTCAGCCTCCCCCTGTACCAGATCACATGACAAGAACATTTTATGTACAGGCACAAAAAAAGGTGTCAAGCCCATCCCTCTGACCGGAATACAGCCCCCTGTATCTGTACGTGGAGAAAAAGGCAATATTGCTTCCCTCACAAATGTGCGTAAAGCTCCTGAGTCCCTCAGTATTTTGACTGGAACCTTTAGATCACCTCCAATTAGCATGCCAAACCCATCAGACATGAATGGGGCATAACCCACATCAATTTCAGAAGATTCTATCTGTTTAACCTCCATTTGAAATGGAGCTACCAGTTTTTGGTCACCTCCAAAATTGGGAGTATGGATAGTCGTAGCCAAACCAGCAGACTTCACATGTGCTGCATTCTTTCTCTCTTTTAACAAAGGACATTCATTCTTCCAATGACCTTTTTGGTGGCAATAATTACACACATTTGGATCACTTTTCCCACTAGGTGGTTGATCTAATTTTGGGGGAAAAAAATCTGTTTTATGATATTTTTCCTTGCTACCTCGCTCACCAAAGATACGCTTGTGTGTTAACGCGTATTCATCGGCCAGCACTGCAGCCTCTTTAGGACAGGTGACTTTGTGCTCATTAATATAGGTGGCAATGTAATCAGGCACAGATTGTTTAACTTGTTCTAAAACTACTAAATCAGACAATTTCTCAAATGTGTTTACCCCAGATGAAGAGCACCAGCGATTGAAATGCGTGACCAAATCCCGTGCAAACTCCACATGTGTTTGTGTACCAGTCTTTCGCCAGTTCCTGAAGCGCTGACGATAGGCCTCAGGAACCAACTCATAAGCCTTCAAAACAGATGACTTTACTACACTGTAATCTTTACAGTCCTCTGAAGATAGCGCAGAATAGGCTTCTTGAGCGTTACCTGTAAAGACACACTGCAACATTAAGGTTCGTTCCTCATCAGGCCAAGATCTGGAATCGGCAACACGTTCAAACAGACAGAAGAAGGTATCTACATCATTCTCATTAAATTTTGGCATCAATCTCAAATTACTGGCAACATCAAAATGCGAACCAGTAGTTTGCCCATTTAAAGCAGATGCAGACATTTTTCCTTCCCTAACTAATGTCAATTTTTGTAGTTCCAAATCCTATTTCATCTGTTCCTTTTTATATTTCATTTTTTCCAGTTCTTTTTCATGATCCAATTTCAAAAGCAGTAATTCTTTCTGCTGTTCAAATGTTAAGCCACGTTTAGACATACTTATATCAGTCTCACCCCCTCCGTCCATCAGCACACCACCTTCCTGCAAGTTAGCCTTGATGATATTCTTCAGGTTGTCCTTTGTGCGTTTGGGCTCCACTGCAACAGAGAAATGCTGGGCAACCTTAATCAGCTGCTCCTTGGTACACTGCTCCAGCAATTCCTCAGAGGGATACTGAAGAAACTCCTCCACAATGTTAGCCATAACCAACCAGATCTAGAAACCTAGACAATCAAAATGAGGTAAACGCAAACAGAACATGCGACACAACAAATGGCAAACAAGAACTGGTGCCTCCCCATACTAAACTGACTAGTAAAATCCTCTATCTAACTAAAACTCATCCCTAGTCTTCGGACAGGTACCGGTGGCAGGTATTTATTCACTGTAATCCAGTGGCCGTGGAGAGCAACTGCATAAAACAGCGACCCCCCAACAAACCCTGGACGTGATCCTGAGACAACTGCTCTAACCACCTTCCCCGCCACACTACAGACACCATGCAACAGACCCTCTATTAGAGCCTGCTGCTATGCCTAACCGAGGAGAACACCAATTAAAATATTGCCATACCACAACTTGTTCACTTCAAAATGATGAGCCCCAAAAGAAAGAGGAAGAAAAAACGGATTAGAATAAAGCTCCCCCAAACCAACAAAACACCACAGCCATGTGCAATACTCCATCCAAAATCAACACAAAATACTACCAAAATCCAATGTGACGAGCCCCCATTTTGTCACAACCTGGCTCAGAGGTAGGACAAAAGATGGAGACCACACATGACTTTAAACTAGAAAACATACATTTATTGAATGAAACTAAAATAACTATGTATGTCAGTTCATCAGTAATGTTTGTAATGTATGGGTGTGTGTGAATGTGTATAAATGTAAAATGAAACAAGAATATAAATAACCAAGGCTCAAAACAAACCCAGCAACTCAAACAGGAGAGAGCGAGTAAATGCCCAGATGCTCCATTTATAAAAGAGGCATCCACACAAATCCAGGTGCTAACCATCTCTCCTGATGAGCCACTCCCCAAATCCCAGAAAACCAATCAACTAAGGTTAGAGGCCATGAGTCCGTCGCAATGTATTAGAGGAAAGTCTCAGGCCACACAAGGACCCAACTAGAGTACAGGTTCTGATTCAGTGGAGTCAATTTAGCATCTTGATGAGAGAAGAAATTTCCATCTAAATCTCCAATAAAGTATATTGTATTGTACCTTAAAGGTCAGTCCACTTTAAGTGATCCCAGTCAGGTTAGCCTAACCCATTGTCACTACATGCTGGGCTAACCTCTTCCAGCAGGTGGGTTAACAACAGACAAAGCTTTTCTTGGTATTGAGATGCAAAAGACGCACTGTAGCCTGTATTGTACTGCCAGACTGAGGACTTAATGCCAACCTTTTCCTCTGCTCCATCATCACTTTTCTGCTGCTCACTCGCTGTGTACGCAATTTACTGACTCAAAACAAGTCCACAGTAATTCTGCAGCAGAAGTGCACCGCTGTATATTTGTCACACATTGTTTTTTTGGGGAGGGGGTTTCCGAATACAGCTTTCAAACTTTTAGAATATGGTATTTCATGATGTGCATCTCAGTGATTAGAGCTGGAAAAACATTCAACTGAATAGCAGAAATGCACTTCTCCTTTCAATTTGCAATAAGCTAAACACATTGCATTAGCAGGAGTAATGGATTTCATATTTACCTTAGAGAGACTAGAATAGTTCATCCCAAAAACTGACATTCAAGTAGCCTCTTCAGTGAAAAAGTAAATGGAAGATGGCAGAGGAAAAATGCCTCACAAGATGATTATGTAGTCAGATTGCTGAGGCTCCTCTCCTCTTAGGAGGGAAGATAACCTGACATACCCTTCTCTTCTCTCTTAGTTCTTCATTTTGTTAGGAACTGGCATTTTAATGTAATGGTGACATTGTCACAGTGCCTCACTCCTGCACACAGAAACAGACTGGAACTGGAGAGTGGTTTAATTTGATACACATAAATGTATGTGTTATGCATGTTGAACATTACACACATTAGAAAAAGAGATGTTTTACCATTTAGGGTACTCCCAAATTACTCGCAATTACCCCACCAAGTATGATAACCATAACCCTCTAATAACAAGAATTTTCCAATTTCATTAAAGCTATAGGATCATTCAATGAGTTTAGACTTGTTCTGATGCAGTCTGGATGACTTGCAGACCTGAATGGAAGAATACATTCAAAGCAGCTCTAAATACATGTAATCCAACAGAGTTCTGTGGCAAAAAGAAGCTGGCTAAAGAAGCAATAATAAAATTACAACAAATGATTGAGCTGTAAGATGATTCTACAAGTTCTCCATAATGAATGGAATTAATTTTCATTTTAGCTGTACTTCCCTCTCTGGAATACTGTTCAGCAGAGGACAGAGGTTACACGTTTATGAATATGAATAGTGAACTTTTGTGAAGCTTGCAAAGTGATGTCTTTTTTTATTCAGAGTGATGTAGGGCAACGACCCCAGAAATATAAGAGGAAAAGTTTAATTTTTCCAAAAAATTATGATTCCTTTTGGCCTAACATTGTGTGTCTATGTAGGTGCAGGAGCATTCCTTTGAGATGCTCTCTCTCCTGCACAGTATGTGTCTGAACTGATCAGAAAATGCTAATAAATGTAAATATTTATAGGTATCTAAAAGTCCTAGAAACTCAGATTTTTCCAAGGACTCCTCTCTGTTTAGTCTAGAGTTCCACGCACCTAACCCTACAGCCTGTCACTGAGTGCACCGAGACTGGGACACACAGACACGCAGGGAGGTGCATGTCTGTGTGTGTGTGTGTGTGTGTGTGTGTGTGTGTGTGTGTGTGTGTGTGTGTGTGTGTGTGTGTGTGTGTGTGTGTGTGTGTGTGTGTGTGTGTGCGTGTGCGTGTGCGTCCACTTCATGATCTCATCAAGGTCTGAGACTGGATTGACTGTTCACTGACACAGTTTAATTACAAAATATTTAATTACTTGCAAAAGTTGCCTTTTTATAAATTTGGCCCCCTGCCCCTTTAACATCATCTGCACATTCCTGCCTCCTCATCAGGTTGTCACTCTGGTTGATTACCAAGTCTGCTTCGCCTTGTTTGGTGCTTTCCATGAGTTCGCCCATCAAGAAGCCTTCACATCACCATGGAAACAGTAGACAAAACATTGTCCATGTGTCTGTCTCGGGGTTGATGCAGGAACTATTCAAAATGTAATTTTTATTGGCTGTAGTTAAAGTCTTGGCCCTTCATTGTGTTTTTGACTTGTTTTTGATAACAATACAACCATTAATTCATTCATTCTGTCTGCAATAACTTGGTAGTTTAAATTTACTCAATTATGCATTCATTTATAATTGTATATGGTCAGTCTTTACCATTCATCTCTATCCCTTGGTAATTAAATAAATATCTTGATTTATAGCCAAGTCATTGTATCTGAATAATTCCTTTATTTCAGAGATGGGGGTCATTTAGTGTTTGTGACTTTTAGG
Organism: Scomber scombrus; assembly: GCF_963691925.1. Classification (NCBI taxonomy): domain Eukaryota; kingdom Metazoa; phylum Chordata; class Actinopteri; order Scombriformes; family Scombridae; genus Scomber; species Scomber scombrus. The sequence goes on from NC_084974.1 coordinate 8,590,953, forward strand.
TATAAGACTGATTTAATTTAATTTTGTACTTAATTATGTATAATTAATGAATTAGGAGGAAAAATAAATCAATGGACACAGTGCCCCTCAACTTTATGAGTGCTTCAAATTAATTTCCACGTGTAGGGTTATTCCTACAGTGAAAATGTTAAATTAAATTACAAGGACACTTACATCAATCTTTCAATCAGGTTGTTTGAAATTAATTTTACTTTTCCAATTGTTTTGACTGAAACCACATTTTGTTTTTCCTTCTTGACCTTTAAGCAATGCTGTGTAAGGAAATAACTGTTTTGTTAATTTAGTTTTTTTTTGTCTCTCTTTTGCTTTCACTCTTCATGTTCTCCCCACTTCATGTAAGCACTCTTCTATAGCCCCTGTCTTTCTCTTGTGCTGCTCTATTCCTTTTCTTTACACTTCTGTTTGAGCATCTTTACCTTCCGTTACCTGTCCACGTCTTCCTATCCGATCATCTCTTCATCGGGTCTTAAACCACATTTCTGAAACACTGTTTATTCAGGAGATACATTAAGTCTCCGGATGCCAAGCTTTTGTCAAATAAAAGAACCTGCTCAAATCCACTGCAACACCTTCCTCATCTTTTATGTATGTCTTCTTATATTTATTCACGTCTTTTCTTTTTTTCCTACTTACTGTCTGGTTGATAAGAAAAATAAACTCGACTCCAGTTTTTGTGACTACGACTGCTGCTGTATTTGATTAGTATCCAGAAAAGGAAACATGGCTCTTGCCTGATGCAGACATATCCAGGGGATGCCTACTTGGATCATATTACAGTATATTGTTCATTAGCTGTAAAGCATCCCTTCGCAAAAACAGGAGTGCAGTGCGCCTATACTACCCACAATGCAACTTGACTACTGACAGTTCGGTGTGTTTTTTAGCCACAAATGAGGACCAACCCTCTGAGGTCAGCAACCTCACTTTCACCCTCCCATGCTCCTTCTGAAGCCACAAAAGGAGCACTCCTCTTTAATATCTAGGATACACACAAATGAATTGTGCAAATACCTGTTTAGAGTTTGGAACACTAAAGAGACACATGGCCCCATAAGTGGAAATCAGATGTGTGGCTACATGATCATTAATGTAAATTAAGAGCAAGTACACAGAAACACACTATGGACACACAGAAACCCACATACGGAGCCACAGATCAAATATTATTTTCACTCTACTGAATCTTAAGTATGTTTGTGGGGTTTCCTTGGTGAATTACCATATGAATAAGTGCCACTTCGTATCTTCTTCTTTGTTTTTTTTAAGAGGCTAGAACGAGTGATAATAAAACAGATGAAGTGAGCGAGAAGGAAAGGAAAGAAACACCTCACTTAAATAAAAGGGTGTGACTAAAACTGTAGTTATATTTTTTCATCCTAATTCAACTTAAACTTTTATACTTTACATGTGTTACTTGAAAAAGGGTAGCTGAAAGAAGAAAGGTATTTGAAAGCAAAGTCTGTCTGGCATGATTGACATGACTCAATCGTTACATAGTTACATTTTCTTTGTGTACTGTTGGCGTTTGCCATTTGCTCAAAATTCTTAAAGGAAAATCAAATGTTCTAAATGTGTTCTGATATAGTTTATAATCTACTAAACAATTCTTATTAGTCTGACATTTGATTAAAATCTATTCAGATCAGGAGGTTTAATTGCTGTGTCTTGAGGCTATTATGTGCAAATTATGAGAGCAGAATAGAATATAGATTAGGTACAAATCTCTCAGCATTCAGCTGCTGCTAAAAGGTGTCTTCACACCATCAATGACATACTGACTACAGTTGTTCAAAATACACTGAGTGAAGCAGGAGTGTTCAATTTACATCCGCCTTCTCCATCAGTGTTGTTGAGAAACAGCAAACCAAGGCCGCACTGTCAGAGCTGCTTACACAATTATAACCAAGAGTTACAGCATCATGAAGAAATATTTCTTCCTGATGTGGAAAATCATTTCCATGGACGACTATATCTGCCTCGTCACACCGACCTGCTCTGACACCGCTGCCTAATCCACTACACAGTGCTTTCTCCAGCAGATATATGTAGCCTATTTCTGCTGATAGGTGACAGCAAAGAAGGGGCTGTTAAACCTGGTGAACTGTGACGGAGAACTGGAATGACCCTTAGATTTCTCCCAACACAATAGCTCCACTCTGTTCTTTTAAAGTGATGCTTGTTTCTGTCTAGATGAATCAGCCCCTCCTTTTTCCACAGCTCCATTATTATACAATAGCTTTTACTGGCAATATACTCCTCCTATGTGGATATAAACATGATTGGTTGTGAAATAAATAGAAGAAAAATAATGGGGGGAAAAACCCTACAAATACAGAATTGACTGGACTCTCCTCCCCAATTAATTCTTCTCCCTCTACAAGTTTGCAGCTACAGAGCAGCTGCCAGAGTGTTTTATTGCTTCTTATCTGCTGTATCCCCTGCAGCAGGAGTCACATTACATTTGTCACATCTGATGCCACTTGCCCACAGAAACCCTCAAAATGAACGCAATGTGGCTCGTGTGCTGGGACTGATAACTTTCTCTGTAGCTTAAAGGGTTGACATTTAGGAGTGAAAAAAGCTCCAATCTTCTGACTTTTAAGATTTCAAAAAGATGAAAAAGTGTGACAAATGTTTTAAAATTGTAGTGGTAAACGATGGAAATGGATGGGCTTTTCATTTGTGATGTAATCGCCAGAGAAAATGAGAATATATCAGATATTTAATGAGGTATAGCACGGCAAAAATACTTAATGAGGTATAGCACGGCAAAAATACTGTTTGAGTGAGAGCGATAATGATACTGCTATATTGATGATAATGTCGTTTTTTTTAGGGTCTGTGTGGGGAACAAATGCATTCTTGCCATAATCAAATCAAAAATTACATTCCTGATGTGTCCCTAAAGCAGTCAAATGACTATATGTTGACTTAAAGGCCAAAATCTTCTTGCGTGCAATCAACATTCAAATATATTCAATTTCAGTAGTTTCCTATTGTCTAACTCTTGCAATACATTATTTACACATGTCCTCCCAACCTTGTGTGTATGGGGCAATATACAAGCAAAGAGGATGGATGGGGAAATCATTTGCTTCTTTTCTTGTGACCCTGAAGTATCCATAATTCATTTCCATTCAGGTTAATGAAACCATTTACTAGGCAAGGAGCAGCTTTGAGGAAGAACTCAGCAGAGAGAAACACTGACACAGAAAACTCCAGGAAACAATTAAAAAAAAAATAAGTGTTTGAATAGATAGATGACTATCTACTGTGCAGCCTATATGCTTCCATACCTTTCTCCTCTGCCTTCATGTATTTCTCTTTAGCTTTTGCTTAAGGGACATGCTTCAGTGGATGTTGCGTTAAAATAAACTTGATAATACAATGTTAAAAGATGCATGCTCAAGTAAAAGGTTTATTAAATAAAGGACATCACAGTCCACTCCATGGAAGTGTCTGCTCACATCATCTATGGTGTCATGTACTTTAGGAAATGATTCTGTGGGAGAGTTGTGCCTTTGGGAAAATGGACAAATTTAGAAAATCGATTGTGAATTTGATCCTCTGAAGAGCAGAGATAAATCTCACTCAGTCACTCCTTCTCTCCAGCCTTTTGTCCTGACGATGCAGGCTTCTGTCGTTTTCTTTTTCTCTTTTCTTTTTCCATTTTTGCATTCTTTATTATTAATGTGGTCCAAATAAAGGATTCCATTTACTGATTTATTCTGTCCCTTTCTATCCAAACAGATCATCCTGCTATAGATACACATAACCAACATGAGGCCGCCACAGTGAACAAAGGTGTTTCTAATACTGGATTTTTGTTTGTTTGCTTTTTTTGTACTTGAGCTGAATGAAGAAAGACAAGCAAACAAACAGGCTTAAGGCCTCGGTGTAAAGTTTTTCAAATTAATATTCATCAACATACCCAGGACTTTTGCGAGATTATTGCCTGTGTGGAGTGGAATAGTGATACCTGCAGGAGGCGATTCTTTTAATCTCTCTGCCACACTTCATTTGCCCTCTAATTAACACTTAATCCAAAAGCTAAGAAGGACCTCAGAACCAAATGAAGCATTAACTTAGGCTCATTTAAAGTTCTCTCTTGAAAGACAAAAGTGCCTGACATTAAAGTCTAAAATAGTAACACCAACTTATCATTGTTTCATACGTTCTGATTTCATTATTTCATAACAACTAACTAGAAAATGAAGCGCTTGCAGTGACATAGCTAATGGTGCATTTTATGTGTTTATTTTGTCTGTCTACATGAATTAGATTTGACATGGAATTTGCTTGACTGATATACACCATCTGCACATGCTGCTGTATGATAAAATTACCATCAGTGTAGTGTAAAACCATGTGCAGTACTTTTAAAAAGACATTTAAAAAATTCTAAGTCTAACTTATTGTAACATTCCAAGATGTTCCTCAACATATTTGATTATCACTTACTCCAAAAAAATGCCATAAACCTGTATACAGCAGACATACCCCCATATTCCCCAGAACCACGCATTTAAACACTCACATATTTTAATATTTCAGCTTGTAAAAAAAACACAAGTAATAAAAACTTGGCAGCCTGACATTTCTGACTTGGGTGTATTGTCAAAATTTACAATAGATCAAAGTGCTGGTCTGTTAAAAAATACTACGCATCATCCCAGATTGTTAGTATTAATCTGTCGCTATCTCCATACATTAGTTATCTCCACACATGTAGCTCATTGTTGTAAATGTAAAGTGTTTGTTGTGAAGTCTCCCATAAGCAGAAATTAAGTCACATAGTGGCTTAAAAATATGCTACAGAGCACAACTTCTGTTACTAGATTCTGTTGATGCATAATGAACAATGTTAGGGTGTCACATGGCTATCTTGAGGGACAACAAAGAAAATGCCTTTCGGCATTTCAGCCTTTAAGCTGTCATGTCAGCCCTACATAAGGTTATTCACTGCAACAGTGTCTCTCCAGCCAGAGTGTGTCTGACTCTCAGGGAGCTGTCAGTGTTGAGGGAGTTGAGGTCAGCTCTTCTGCAAACAGTCTGTGTGTTTTCTGGCATCTGTGACAGGACCAGATGCTCCTGCTTTACATGATGGCAGTACTGTGCTACCGCTTGCCCCAACAAAGCTCATCCTGGTCAGGAGCAGTGTATGTCAGTGTATATGTGTGTCACTGTTTCCTCACATCTGCACTCATGCATGGGATCATGTGTACATTTGTCAGTGGTGTTACCCATGCTGACTGAAATGCAAGAGTGAATTTGCCATGTGAGTGGAGACGTATTTAAAGTGGCAAAGGGTTTAAAGTTCAATTATTTGATAGGAATACTGTAGAAAAAAATTGAAGTACACACAAAGTAAGGTTTGTGTGTGCTTTGGATTGTGTGGAAACCGTGCAGAACAATGATCGTAGAGGTCTGTGTCACTGAAGAGCCCCAGCACAAAGGCCGGAAGGAGTGAGTTATATTCAACCATTTCTTGGAGTAATTGCTCCATCAATCACACAGCACCGGGCAGCAGAGACAACTACTGTGAAGAAGCTGGACTCCATTTCAAAACTATAATTTGGGGTAAAATCATTTTGGCTCAAGCACCACAGGGCTTTCTGCATCTAGAAGGGTGTGCGTTGTGTTGTTTTGTCTGGAAAATTGGATGCTGGCAGGACAGTAAGTTGTTCCTGAGGTGTGAGTTGAATCTGGTTTCAGAGATATGAAAATATTTTGAGACAATATTCTTTATACTGAGGTAGCTATCCCCCTAATGCCTTTGATATTGTTATGTCAATATGGTCAGTGTTACAATTCAGTACATAAAACTGCTTCTAGGCAATATTAGATTTACTGAATTGCTGCCTCAGTGTGGTGACAAACTTGAATCGTCAGGTGGAATTGCCTAAAACAGACAAACTATTGAGTATCATGCTGTCAAGTTACCTTAATGGCAGTCATAACCTGTGTTATGTGGTTGGGGACTATGCGTGTTGTGGCCAGCATGTTAGTTGGTCTCACACAATTTTTTCCTGAGCTTTTGTTTAGTTTCTTCAGCTCTTTCTGCACCTATTCATTGTCTAATTCCATCCATAAAGCACATCTAATTTATTCAGCCAGCATTTTTAATAAGATCACTCAACAGCCAGATTTTAATCTGACAATAATTAGCTGTTTATTGGCCTGCTGACAGATTGTTGAAGCATTACAGAGAAAGCTTTTGGTGGTAGTGTCTCTGGTGACATCAGACACTTCTCATATCTTCAGAACTGTCGCACTCTCACAAGCGCACACGTGAGCCGCTGAGCATCCCAGTCTAATTTCCTAATGCATTAACAACCTCTCAGTTCGGCAGTACATTTATGAACAGAGTGTCGCCTCACCGCCACAAACAATTCCAATGCATCTGTTCAGATTTATCATTACAGTCAATCCAAACAGTCAGACAGACTGCTTCACTGCTGGCCGTCAGTAATGTGAATGAGCAACAGGCAGGGAGGTGGACCAGAGACTGCAGACACAAACAAAACACAAGGCAGGAGGACACCAATGCAGATCAAAACCATCTGAGACTAAAGGGACAGCAGATCTACCCCAACCAGGTTTACCATGTCAAAAACAGAGTCACAACGAGAGGAGGAGAGGGACTCAACATCTCACCACTAATCTAATTAGAGAGCACCCAGTGATGCAATAATTCTAAAGTTTCTTTGTTGAGAGATACAGTTTAATAGCCTAAACTTAGGATGGCATGAAAGCAGCTCAGCACATCACGTCCTATGGATAGATGTTGCGTTTTATTTCAATGTATTGTAATTATTTTGTTAAATTTCAGAATCTGCACTTTAACCACCTTTGGAAAGGTAAATACTATTCCATTACACAGAAACAATATATCACACAGATTATTGAGATGCTACATCATGTTTTACTGAAAAATGTCACAAAATTGTCACAGGATATTCAGCAAGCCAGATTGAATATGATGTGAATAATTTGCATCTTATATTTGCCACCACTCCAACACTCCACCCCACTGTCTGTCTTTCCACGTTACACTTAGAGAACAACACTGGCAGTGACAGTGGAGTCCACAGTAATTTGTCTCAGTTTGTAAAGAAAGACAGTCCTCGGTTTGATTCCAAACCTTCATCACCCAGTGAAAAGGTAAATGTATTTCACATAATAAATGTATACAGATCTGGTGTACTTTAAGTTACATTTTTCTTAGTTTTAGATCTTCAAGAAAAGCTCTTGAAGGATTTAGGAAAGGCTCCTTCTCTAACCTTCCTAGCAACCAAGTAACTGTTAGATATTGTGTTACCAAAATTAAAAATTTCAAACTGATTCTCAAAAGGAAGAAATGACACCCTTCTATCCACGGGCCATTGCTTCAAAAGTCATTCTGGGCGCGCAGGTGGTTGAGTGGTTAGAGCGCATGCCACGTACGCAGTGGACCCCGGTTCGAATCCCGGCCGGCGGACCTTTACTGCATGTCACACCCCCCCTCTCTCTCCCATGTTCCCTGTCTGGCAACTATCAAATAAAAGGTGTCTATGCCTGAAAAAAAATCTTTAAAAAAAAAAAAAAAAAAAGTCATTCTGAAGGCTGAGATATTGTTACATATATTAGGGCAAGTTTTAGTATGTTTGGCATATGTGTACATTTCAGATCCTAACATAAATAATGACAATTATTATAAGGTTAATTATAGGTCCCGCTTCATATACTGTACAAAATATTCATAATAATGTTTCTCTACTACAGGAAAGTAACAAGGAAGTGGCTGAATCTCCTTACATCCCCACAGTTAGCAGTAACACAGAAGTTAAATTCTTCAAATGTGGTTTATCATAAACGCCATGTTTCTGTTTCACAACATAATGGGGGGAAAAAAGTTTTCATAGACTGCAGTGGACTAAAGTTATTTCCAAGGGACTCAAATCCATTCATCCATAGATTTGGTTTTAAATGACACTGTTTAAAGACCCTGCAGTTACAGACCATGGCACCAATTTTTAAATGCATTTGCTACAGCCGTTTTGAAGATTACCCCGTTACTGTTAATGTGAAATGGACTGATAAAATCACCCTGAAGGCAGAATGATTCACGGGAGGTTATGTGTGCCACAACACCAAATAAATAAAGGGCGGCACATGCTCAGTCACATCAGTCAAATGGAGAAACCCTGGAAACAAAACTACCAAAGAAGTCTTTATTTGGAGTCCATGCAGAAATTACTAGTGCAAAAGAGAAATGAAAAGACCTCATTCAAATGAACCCCTAAATCTCCAAAAATGATTGATGGGTTAACTGGCACAGACAATGTAGTTCTTCAAAAGGTAATGATGCACCCAAATGGCCTAATGCTTTGGTCAAATAAGTGTCTGTGTTCTACATACGGTAAAAAGAGAAAATTGTTCACTTAAAATGACACCTCTTCCGATAGAAAACTATCTAACGTGTGACCTCACCACAATATCTGTCACTTACTTCTTGCAGGCTTTTCAGTGCAAGTATTTCGCAAATATGTATGTGAATAAGGCAAATAAAAGGTCAGTCGTGATCATTTGTAATGACTTAATTTTATATTTAAAATTGATTTCTTTAACATTATAACAAGTAAGTCTTGAAGATCTACTGCAGAACTACTTCCAAATCCTCACTGGACAACATCCCACAGACAAGTTTGACCTTCCCATTTATCACAGATGCTTAAATCACATAATGAAGAATGCAAAATATCTTTGCAAGAGACGTTATATATATTTTGAGGAGAACTAATAAAGCACATTTAAAAAAATCAAAAAATATTAAGTATAAGTATAAGTATTTGTGCTTGCGGTCTTCAACAGTTCCAAAGCATAACCTTGCTATGTACATATTTGGACTTTTTCCATGTTTTACAGGTATGAAAGAGATAAATTAGGCGGTTTTCAGTGCATTCGTCCTGTTTTGTAGTCCTTGCGCTGGAGACAACATGGCAAAACAATACCATTACCCTTATAATGCTTATGCAATAAATGGGGTCATTGGATGTCACCAAATAAAACATCAGTGCTGAAAATTTCAAGGTAATTTTGCCACAAATAATGTTATTAAGATTCATAGATGTTTGTCAGCACATAGCCTCCCAGCAATAAAAGCATATGTTAAAACCTTAAACCCAGCATGCTGTGGATTTTCTGTCAGGACACCGTAACCCTGTTGGTGCTCTATTTTAGACATGCTGACAAGACATTAATATGTAGGCTTAAAATGTTCTGACTCTACTTTTATGCCAGTCAGGACTACCTAACCCAGTGTGTGTTACACAAAATTATTAAATTATGTAAAAACATTATTATTGCTTTTCAGAATGTGGTGGAAACTACAACTCTTTATTTATATTTAATATATATCATGCACCAACATTTATTGCTAGATGACATCAGATTTCTGGATTTTCCCTTATATAAAATGTTTATATTACATTGTTACATGTGTATCTGAATAAATACAAACTGACATATCATCATTGAAAAAATAACAATACTGTTGAATTAAGGACAGACTCAAAGGTGCAAAAGGTCAGTGAGAAATACGTGACAAAAAAGAAGAAAAAAATATATAATACATGAATTACAATAAAATAATATAGAAAAGAAAGAAAATATATAGAAAGGAAATAGTGAAAAAAGAAAGGAATGATAAAAAGTGCATTAAAAATTGAATGGATTGAAAGAAGGCGAGACTTAGCAAAAGGCAAACCAAGGACATAACGAGTAAAAGAAAGAACATGCTGATATTACTGTAGGAGTAATAAAAGCAAAATTAAAGAATTTGTATAATGGAATTGCCTAAGTTTAACCCATCTGCTGTTACATAGTCATTGTTTATCTTTCCCCAAATGTAACAATTATTGATTTTATGACCCCTCAGCTCACTGCATTGTGGGGAAAAAGGGGGCATAGAAGTGGTTGTTTCTGTGCTCTCCTCTCAAATCAGAGGAAACAGCTTTGTAACCTGCCACAGTGAACTAAAACAGCTATGAGCACCAGAGGCTTACAGGCGACCTGTCTATTCCTAATAATAACAAAACCGCTGATCATATAAACAAATCATTTAAAAAAAAAAAAACAAATTAAATAGATGGATAGTCAGTAAACTGGGTTATAATTTTCAGAAATGCAAATTAATGTAGGACTTCTATGTCTTTCTGCATATCAGCAAGCTCTTAAGGTCAGGAGTGCCTCCTTCATGTAACTGCCAATTAACTTAAGTTGAGGAGTATCTACAATTCAGATTGTGAATCACTATACAGCTGGTATAATCCTCTTGGAGGAGAGAAAACAGATCAGTAGGTACAGATTGTCAAAGGCACCTCTCGCTTCTTTCAGGGAGAGTTTTTTGTGAAGCTGTGAGTAATGCTCGAATAATAATTATTGTGTTTACTGTGGTTAAAATCAATGGCGGTGTCAGACCCATGTTGTCAAATATTACTGTATTTGTGCAATTTCGGCTATTCAGCCCAAGTACCCAAATGATTTTTAAATGTGTTCTTGTAAGATTTGCTGTGCCCCACAACCACTGACAGCTGATTCTGACTTCACTTTGAAAAACAGTATTGCCAGGGAAAGTAAAATTCTATTAACAACATTTAAATCCATCCTAACATTCAAAAGCGTTCTAGCATTACATTTAGAGTTCTCTAAAAAAAAAAAAAAAAGTTCAAGTTCTCATTCCTGCATTCGTTATATAACTTTCTGAGTACTATTTTAGAGGAGAGAGGAAAGAGGAGTATAAATACATTAAAAGAGAGTTAGAAAGTAAGAGTATGCAAAAGATCTGAATCATGTGCTAGGGCCTTCACAGTAACCACATGCTAACCCAGCTAAACATCTTTTAAAGAATTTCCATGCCTACATATTAGACAGCCCTCACCAACACCATGGTCAAAACACCCAAATCAGAATATCTTGTAATACAGACTAATGTTTTCCTTCACAGGACCCAAACTTAAAATTTAGAGTGTGCCATTGGACCTAAAGCTCATGAATGCCTGATTCTCTGAAGACCCAAATTACTCATTTCATGGATAAAGAGGAATCTTCTTGTGGAATGCTCTATCAGGCACCAGTCACTCAAAAATAATGCACTTACCACTATAAGCAGTCCTTCCAGAAAAATGTGGAGTTTTTTTGTGATTGTTGCGGGCAAAAATCCTTGATTATGCGGCACGTTTTCTTAAAAAATGCAATGGAATATGCAGGATATTTATGCAATTTTATGCGATGAAATTGCGGGAACTTGCAAAAATTGCGGAAAATTGCAAAAACTGCGGTTTGACGAAAAAGAGAAAAAAAGTGATTCCCCTGTTCTCACTAGGCTACTACCTTAATGTAAAGAGTCATCTCTAATTACTTCCTATGATAAGCAAGCATACTACATCAAAGAAAGTGCTGGAAATATTTAAGTTCTCATCTTGTTTTATTTCAGACCTTAATAAACACATGGCTCAAACTTACAAAAAGTGTGTGCTTGTGCTAGGGATGTCCCGATCCGATATTTGGATCGGATCGGCCGCCGATATTAGCAGAAAATGCATATCAATATCGGATCGGCCTGCACGGGGAAATCCCGATCCGGACTCCCGATCCAGTTTGTTTTCAAAACTCCGGTCCGCTTTTTAAGCCTTGGTTTACACTCTTGTTGTTCAAGCGCAGAGCATTGATGCCAATTCAGTTTGTGTGGTTAATTGACTATTTATTATTTTGTCTATTTTGTGTTTATTTAACCCTGTTAAGAATAAACAGGTCAGCTTCTCATTACCAACCATTGTGGATTATTCAAACTAACCTAATTAAGTTGGCTAGTTGTTCTTAAGAGTAAAACCCTTTTCAACATGAGTATAACAACAAAATAAGTAAAGATCTTTAATCTTTAATACATGCTTAGATCGGCCGGTATCGGTATCGGCCTATGCTAAAAGCTACAATATCGGTATCGGATCGGAAGTGCAAAAAGCTGGATCGGGACATCCCTAGCTTGTGCTTCCTGTTTTACAGAGGTAGCAATACAAAACAGACATCTTCTGTTAAAATAAGTGCTTTCAATGCAGAAAGAGCAATCTCTTACTGTAACGTAAATGTACATACTACTAATATACTTACAACTGTAAGGTTTTTGAAACTAGTATGATTTAACCCACTGGTAACAAAAAAGTGCAATCTTACAACTGTAAAGTTGCATCAACTCCTGAATGAAACTGTCCACTGTGAAAATGAAAAAACCTGTGGTCCAACACAGAGTGCAAAAATAATTTGCCCCCACTGTCATGTAATACATCGGGAAACTACTTTGCATGGTCTTTTTGTTGGAAAATGAGACTGATTCATCACGGGGTTTGCAGCTTTTCGAAGACGTTCATGTCGCATAATTACGTCACTTCATAACGTTCCCATGGCAGCAGGGGAAAATGGCTGCTCTTGTGTGAAGTAAACGCAACATTTTTCTACTTTCTGCTAAGATATATGTGACTTTTTTGCAACGAAAATGCAGGGATTATAAAATCATGCAAGCCTCGCATATTTTGCGCGAAAATCTGCAATTTATTGGGCAAAAGTGCAGCGTCTTTGAAAAATGCGGCCCCCGCATAAATATGCGGGCTTTGGCTGAATATGCGTTGAATTATGCGATCACATGATCACGTTTTTCTGGAGGGACTGTATATAAGGAGATATCAGTGTTAGTCGATATAGAAGCATAATAGGAGCATACCCTAAAAAGCCCCAGAAATAATTTGAGGTAATTGTGCGCATATCAGAATGTCATGTCATGTTTTTCTTTTGTTAAGTGCTTGTTTACATTTTTTTTTCTTTTTTTTCTTTTAATTGAAAGTGGGCAATAGAAAGATGACAGGAAATGAGTTTAGAGAAAGATAGAGAATGACATTCAAAAAAAGGTCTCCGGCCAGAGTCATACCAGGGACACTGCAGTTCACCCCCTCAGCCAGAAATAGAGGAGGCTATTATTGTGATGACAGTAAAAGGTTATCCTTCATTATGCATCACAGTCTATAAGAACATTTTCTTTTAGCAATTATCTGCAGCACGCCACTCTCATATGCTCATATCTCTACTCTGCCTTGTTCATTTCCTGTCGCCTGCCCTCTAGCAGCTGACCAGTTCATATTCAGTAAGATCCTTCCTGTTGCACAATGGCAAACAATCAAAATAACAAATGACAACAGCAATGGAACATTTTTTTAAGGCATAGGAAAGCTTAGATATTTTTATAAAGCCTGTTTTTGGGGTAAAACATCCAAATTAACCTCTGTGTTTTAAATTGAAGGTGGTTATTTTGCCCTTTTCAAGTGACAGCTGTTGCGGTTCCATGCACGGTGCCTTCAGATGGACACAGCAGAGCTTCAACAGGCCAACACTGATGACTGGAAGTGCAGTTTGTATGAAAAAGAAAAAAATAATGCATGTAGTTTGATTGCTCTTGATTCTATCATTTTTACATTGTTACAAACATTTTGGCTATATTGTCAATTCAAGTCAAGTCATTTCATTTGTAGAGCTCAAACAACAGACGTTGACCAAATCACTTTACAGAGACATCTAAACTAAAGTGTAACTTGATTCATGGGTAAAATTAAACATAAAAAATTACAACATGGTCATGAATTTATCAGATTTGATCGGAAAATCTGATAAAATTACAACACAAACAGCACTTCACAAACAACACAAATACTATGCAAACAATTAAAAGCCACAGTGTAGTCAGGCATTACTTCATGAAGAAAACGAAGAGGCTAGATAGAAGAGATGGGCCTTTAGCCGGGTTTTCAAGATATCAATGGAGGGGAAAGATCTATTCGTTAGCAGTAAACCTTTCCACAATTTAGGACCAACAGCTGAGAATGCTCAATCACCTTTTGGAGAGCAGTGATTGGTCAGCAGGTCTGGAAATCTGAAGGTGGAATAGGGGATGAACAGTTAAGAGATGTAAACTGCTGCCAGTACATGCAGTGCTCTAAAAATAAAATAAACTTTCCATTGAAAACCTCAGGAGAACTTCTTAGGATTTAAAAAATGGTGATGTGTTAAATGATTGCTGCGATACAAATTTTTCATTCCTTCTTCAAATTGAATATATTTTTAGAAATAGCCAATATCTTGATGTGCAGTAGGCTTGCAGTCATATCAGTTATTAGAACTAGTTGCAGCCATTCAGCCTCACATGAAACCATGAGATGGAGCAACTCTAAAATGATTAAGCATTGCGAATGAATGTAATTGAGTAAATGATGACATAAGTCGAGTTTCAATCCATCATTACATTTTTCTAAGGCTGAAACAAAGCTCAAACCAAATAGGAGGAGTGGGAGATCTCCTTAGTAACTTCATATCACAAATGAATGTTTGTCTACACCTGTCAGAGGTTGTCTCTCTTTGATATTTACTCACAAAGTCTTCTATAGTCATTGAAAAAAAACCTGTCACTCCACTTTACATTTAAAAGCTGCTGTTCGCAGACTTGTGAAAAGCACACTTCTTCCTCAACCTTGGGATGTACAAGCTAAGCTATTAATGTAACTGACATGTCTCTTCAGCTCAAGGAACCTAATAAAGATCTCTCTGACAAACTAATGCTTATTTCCTCTTCTATACTGTGTAGTTACATGCAGACACTCAGCTAGCCAGAGTCTGGCTAGCAGGAGTGGTATGAAATCCAAAAGTATCAGAGGGGTCATTTTGACAGATGGCTGTATGGCTACATCACACCATATACGTGCATAGGAGAAAAACTCAAAATGTGTAAACAGAAAGAGTGAAGATGCCATAAAAGTCATGAACTAGACGGTCTGTTTTTTAACTAGAACTCTCACTCTCCCCAGCATAGACTGTACTATTACTTTCTGCAGGAGTGCATACTGCAACATAATTGGAAAGCAACTGACCAAGCCTAAAATTCTTATCATTCAGCCATTATCCCCCCTGAAAACCATACCTTTTCTATGTATGGATGAGTGGTACTGATAGGGACGAATGGATAGTCAATCATCTGCACACATTGAGTAAATAACTCTTAATGTAATTTGATTTCCTTTGTCTTAAAGAATTGATGACAATTTTGAAATCTGCCAGAGGAAGCAAAAATGGAATTTAATCCCCAACATTACAATTTTTAGGAAGGGTTTTCATGACTTGTGCATATAAGCATTAGCATTTGAGTGCTGTATTAAGATTGTGAATCCATACATTAAGGTATGAAATGAAAAATGTGAATGTTGATGAAAATGTTAATAAAATGTGTTAAAAGATGTAGTAACTCCAGTGTAAACATGTTTAGTGGTAGCTGTTGTTTATGGTCATAAATTGATTTATACTCCATGAGGGAGTTTTTCTAATTCATTTCCGCCACTTAATTCTCTCTCATAAAACTTCTCGGCCAAACACAGCAGTGGTGATCAAATAGCAGCCAGTCAGCCTTGTTAGGGGAAGACAGAGCAGGTGGAACAGCTACCTGTGATTGCAGTGATACTCCACAGATGAAGAACCCTTACAAACTGTATGAAATAATCACAGCAGATTATCCATTTCAATGAGATGGTAAAGTGAAAATCAAAAGACTCAAGCAGACGCTGCTTCTCACAAACACGGACTGATTTACAGAGATGTTTGCTACAAGGTAAAAAATTACACTTTTCATTTGGGAAAATATTAAGTTACAAGATCATGTGGCTGCTGCCACACCAAAAACATAAGCCACTATTTTACAACTTCACATGATACCATCTGGCTCTTAAAAACTGTACACTGGAAGAGTCTTTGGCTTCTATACTCACTCAGGACTCATGTCATAACCCTTCATTCAATCATGTCTGACCACCGACACAGCTGACATAAAAATGCAATAAAGTTATAGACAAATAAAAAGGCACAAATACAATTTGATACATCCTGGCCTCCATCAGAAGGGTGTATTTTACAGAAATGGAAACACAATTTACCAGTCTATACTACAAAGTACCTCTGTGCAACCATCTGTATTGATATTCAGTGCTCCACAGAAACAGTGTCTGCAATGAGTTGCTGGCAGATGTGAATTTCTCATTATCTAGTGTTAGAATTACATTTACATAACATGATGCAAAGTACACATATTTCCAATAATTACAGAAAATGTCTCTGAGGTTTACAACAGTGGAATCATTTTAGGTAAGAACAAACTCGCCTCATCCACACAGCTCATTTGAATAATTGTGAATAATTGGTGAATTGAAATGAAATACCTTGCATTTCAGGAAAAGACTGACTCCTCTCCGTCTGCTCCAAACTGATCAAATAGCTATCATACAATATCTTAAAGACAGCCTATACAGACATCTTCTGTGTTGAGAGGGAAAACAACTGCTTACGTCTTAATTTGCTAAGGACTTCTTATTATCATCCATGCCTTATTTCTGGTGATTGACAGCATAGTTGGTTGGTTGAGTCTAACCAACAATAGCAGGGACCGTTGTGTTTGTAAAGGAGTTCAGAGATTTGACAGTGGACTACACATGAAGAGACACACCGTGTGGACTGCTGGATAAATGTTTGTTGAACTGAAATAAATCTACTTAACTGAACTACAGTAACAGAGAGATGGTTGGTCATACTCTAAGTCAGCTGCATGGACAGAGACAGTATAGTAACAATGAATGATTTTGTGCTGGATTTAAAAGTTAACTCTACAAAGAGACGCTGTGCTCACTTTTTGGCAATGAGAACCTGTGGCAACAACAGATTTTTGGTCCCCCATGTGTCCCTGGCAACCTTGACTGCAAAGTTCCTTAACTCTGCATGTGTAATAATTTCTCTGTTATCAAAGATTTTTAGAAAATGGTGGTTTGGATGTGACACACATATCTTGCTGATTATTAATACCATTATTGCTTAGAGCACAGGTGAGGACACATTCCACAGCAATACCATGATATAATATCATGTATCATCAATGACATGATAAATAAAACTGTTAGACTTGTTAGGTAGCCTCCCAGAAGCAACCACTAAAATAAACCTAAAACAACCTAAAAGATGACACTGCAGGTGGACTAATGGCTTTAGTTGTAGCCTTAACAAATTTCTATTATTGGAGCTCTTGTTCCTGCTCGTGTTGGTCTCGTGTTCGTGAAACACCATCTCAGTAACTTTCATCAGCAAAACCCCATCCACAACAAGATATATTCAAGACAACTCTAACAGAGGTTTTAGAGACACTTCAGTAGTGGTGGTCCACTGGGAGTACTGGCATCTCACCACTAGTACAACTAAATTAAAAGGAATCAGAGTTAATGAGATGAGGGCAGATACCTCTATAAAAAATAGAAATTGAATCAACAGTTTCTGCCTCGCATTCTCGCCAGTACAGCATGTTTATTTACTGTGAGAGATCCAGCAGCTGCTTTGTCTATTCGTAAAAGGAGAGGAAGAGAGATTGATAGACAGTTAGGGGTGAATAGTTGGATTTTGTTGCGACAACAATGGTTCCGAAACAAAAAAATGTAATGTGAAGGCTCATTAATTTAAAGCTACACATGGGAAAATGATGTTAAGTCAGAAACACAGTAAGAATGGGCTGACACTGTAATTACCAGACAGAGATGGCTTAAAAACATCCCCCGTATCTGTTTACCAGAACAATAGCTCATATTTACTTATGCCTGACAAGCTGCCTAAAATAATACAAAAAACAAACTACCACCTTTCAGCAATTAGAATATACCACTATTGTTAGGAGAGTTAACCTTATCCTTTTATCACACATTTCTACTTTGTAGTGACACCAAACAAGAAACCTTTCTGAACATCACCATTAAAAAATCCAGGCTGACATAACTCAAAGCTTCTTTTTTTTTTTTTTGTATTACAAGAAACGGCTTTTATCTTTGCCAAACTCGATAATGTTAACTCTGCAGGGACGTGGACACCTCAGCAGGCTAACAAGAAGTGTGAAGTGCTTTTTGTCGACACACTAAAAACTGCACCCAAAATATACATCGCAACTGCATCTCCCGCACATAACCTCAGGTACTACTGTAATACAGCAGTACTCAACATGTTTCTGTTGCCATATAAACGTGTTACACAAAGTGCTGTTAGTGTCCCAGGGCTCTATGAATTACCCTCCACTGTAAAGTCACCTGACCTTTTAGTCAGTGACAGCTTGTATAGCACACTCCACCTAAACCCAGTAGACATCCAGGTTTAAACTCTGCTCCTCAAACACCCTGACCTTCACACACACACACACATCATGCTGTACCTGCCGGGTGTGTCTATGTCATGCTCAGAATAGCATAAGCAAAATAGTGATTTCCACAGTGTACAGCTCAAAAACTAGCCTTTGACACTATCGTACTTGCTCTGAATAAATGTTTTCATTGGGGAATTTTTTACTTGTCATATCAGAAAAGCACAGATGTAATTTATAACAGTAATGATGGATTTTTTTTTTCTAGTGTAGAGTCTCATTAAACACTGCCAGTGACTTAGCTGGAACATTACCTGCAGCTGGGACTGGTGAATCTCAATAGAAGGCAGCCATCTTAGTGTCATTAATTACACCTGTGCTTTCCCTGCTGTAACATACTGTATCAACATGTCTGCCATGAAAAAGGCAACCGCTAACTCAGAGAAGATTAAAGCTTGTGTGCCATTTTGCCAACAATACAGTTTGATACATTTGCCACATTGTTACTATGTATCCTTGTACATGTCTTTCTTGTAAAAATTGGGCTTATTATTTGAAAATAACTAGGAATTAAGCAGAAACCTCACCTGTTTGTAGCTTGTCCCGGTAGTAGAAAAAGGTGCTCCTTCCCTCCATTTTCAGTCACTTCTTGATACACTCTCATGTAAGGCTTTTCCAGGTAGCAGGGTAGAAAAAGGTGCTTCTTCCCTCCATTTTAAGTCACTTCTTGCTCCTTCCCTCCATTTTAAGTCACTTCTTGATACACTCTCATGTAAGGCTTTTCCAGGTAGCAGGGTAGAAAAAGGTGCTTCTTCCCTCCATTTTAAGTCCCTTCTTGCTCCTTCCCTCCATTTTAAGTCCCTTCTTGCTCCTTCCCTCCATTTTAAGTCACTTCTTGATATACTCTCATGTAAAGCTTTTCCAGGTAGCAGGCTTGAAAAAGGTGCTCCTTCCCGCCATTTTAAGTCACTTCTTGCTCCTTCCCTCCATTTTAAGTCACTTCTTGATACACTCTCATGTAAGGCTTTTCCAGGTAGCAGGCTTGAAAAAGGTGCTCCTTCCCTCCATTTTCAGTCACTTCTTGACACACTTTCATGTCAGTAGGCAGTCAATTTTCTCAGTTTTTTCAGTCTTTTTGGCTTGTTTCATGGGAATGAACGGTGAATAAGATGCACCTTTAACCCAATACGCTAAATAAACTGTGTCTTATACACTGGTTTTTATGGTAATACTTCTTGAGACTACACAGGTGCTTTCTACCAATTAGGAATGTACTTCTGTAATTGTGCAAGCTTCCCAAGTGGACACAAATGGCAACTGCTAGCTTAGGGAAATTACAGTGACCCAAAATGCAACGCTCTCTTAAAGCAACAGGCACACTCTATGGTAAACCTCGACTATCATAAAAAAACTTAACAAACACACACACACACACACACACACATACACACACACATACACACACACACAAACACACACACACACAAGAAACTAATTTATGTTTGGGCAAATGCAGATTACAGTAACACAGTAGAATAAATAACATTATTTGGGAACAGTTGTAACATTGCAAGTTTCATTTAACTGTTTTTCATTTTAAAACTGTATGATTTATTATAAACTTAATTCTCTTAATACTTAATTAATTATATTATCATGGAAGAGGTAAACAACATTCAGCCAAGTGCATGTGGTTCAGTCAATGATATAAGCTTTGTTTTCTCCTGCTGGCTTCACGTAACAATTATGATGCAGGATGACAGTTCACTAAACCTACAGTAACAAGTCTGGAAATAGAATGCAATCATTATTCTTTTTTTTGCTATGGTCTGAACATAAGGTACTGAAAAACCCAGTAGCTGTAGTAGTCCCTGG
This sequence comes from Scomber scombrus, assembly GCF_963691925.1. NCBI lineage: Eukaryota > Metazoa > Chordata > Actinopteri > Scombriformes > Scombridae > Scomber > Scomber scombrus. The sequence continues at coordinate 8,611,078 of NC_084974.1, forward strand.
CCCCCCACTGCAGTGGAGGGTGAATACCTATAATTAGGAAGGAGCACCTCAATGACAGGGCCTCTCTGCTCTGGCTTTAGCTGTGTATCAATTCTAGATAAATTGTCCAGAAGACGGCATGAAACTAAACCAATTAAATGAAACTTATTAGATAAAGATCTAACATTGCATCAGAAAATTAAGTGGAATTGGAAGTGGGTTTGCCAGTCCAGAGCTAAGATGGAAACTTAACACAAAAAAACCCATAAAATGAATATTATAGTAAAATATTATTCAATCATATGTTTTACACAATGTGATGAGATGGTGAATATTATTTTTTACAGTACTTTATAGAACCAAGGCCACCCCTACTATGGAAATGGTTTAAACAATCAGGGAGCAGACCTGTGTAACAGTGCTGGTTGTTTCTCATCTGTCATACTTTCAGCCTCACTGTTTCAGACAGAGGTTAGTGAGATCTTGTATAATAGTAACTGTGGGATGTCAAACCACTCAAGGCAAGACAAAATGAGAGAAAAATACTCATATTTAACTGCATTTCTCACAGAAAAAATGGGACATTTTTGTGCTGAAGGGAAAGAAAAGAGAACATGGAGGGTAAGGTGAGAGTGTAAAGCCACTGGTGACTGCATATATGGAAGCAAAAACATACAGCTTTTGAACTTTTTATGAATACTATAATAATCAGAGACTATGCAGATAAGAAGACAGAGCACAAATATAAACACCTGCAGGCAGTTTAACATGACTAATAATCTCTTTATTGGAAAATATAGACGATTCTCTTACTTTTCTGAAAATTACTTCGCAAAAAGATCCAGGTTGTTATGGTTCTGTTAAGGCAGGACTGAGTGGGAAGAAGGAAGGATAAGAGAGGTTGCAGATTATACTTAATGAGCACTTGAGATACTGTTGTTTGGTACGTTGAGTCTCATAAAATCAAAGTGTTCAAATGAACTAAAACAGGAGTTATGTTATTCAGAGCTACAGTTGTCTTTAACTTCAATGCATGTTGTTTCAGATGGGCTTAATATGCAAGTCACTCTGCTTGAGAGACTGATTTATTCATGTTTTTGTCAGCAGTGTGCTGGCTGTGACTTGTGCATTTATTTTAGTTGTATTCATGTGAGCTCTGGGACATTTTAGTTTGTGTTGCGTTTTCTTGTTTTTTGTTTGTTTGGGGGGGGGGGGTCTGTTTGCTCTGTGCTCCCCTTCTGTGTTCCTGTGCTCCACACCTGCGGCCAGCACTACAAGTTCAACATACCAGGATCTTTTCGTGAGATGGCTTTTCTGAGCCTAACATTGGCCTTCCGAATAACCAGTATTTCAAAGCTGGTTATCAACTAGCTCAGTCAACTCCAGGTTTTCCTATCCAGCTACAAGCGTGTTCATTTGAAGGAGATGGGGTTGTTAATTACAAGTGACATCATCAGAACTATAAGTACTTAATATGATATGAGATGACCTACAGGAAAACTTGTGTTTTAGGTACAACAAAAAGCCATAGTCAACGAAGTGACATGTACGACAGCCTGTGATCATACAACAGAATACGATGTAGATAATAATAAGATGTAGAAACACTAGAAATCATTTATTACAAGTAGGCTGAGGCTTACAATACATGTTGGGATTATTATATATGACTTGAATATAGAGTTAGTTTTTATCTTTCTTTATATATATATATTTAGTTGGAGGCTTAGGAAACCATTCTTAACATGTCACATAAAAACACTTAGAAGTAATGCCAGACAGTTTCTGCTACTGAAGCTTACAGTGAAAAAGTAGTTCATGATTGATGAGGTCTATATGACCTAAATGTTGCATCCATAATCATGGGAGCCAATTAACAGTGCATGGATTATTTATAAAAAAGGTTTTGTTTGTTTTTTACTTGTCATTTTATTGTAAATTCAGGACTTTTGTCCATGTTGGGATCCTGTAAGGATGATATCTCTTTTTTTCCCCAGTGGCCTGATTGGTCCGTGGTCAGGGTCTTGACAGGTTGTGATCTGATCCTCTGGAGTTAACGTGCTCTGGAGCAAGTTAGCTGTTCACCATAAGTTGCTATGGAGATGTACCCCGGTGGAGTAAACCAGCATCATCATACAACTGAAAACCCAGACTTTAACCTGAAGTTACCTTGCTAACCCCAAATCCTGCTTCATAGTAGAGGCCCTTCTTAGGTCTTGTTAGCCCTGCCCTGCTCCCTGTGTCTTCCCAGCCATCTCCCAACCTGCCCTTGTGTCTTGCCACCTGTTCCTTTTTGTTTCATTTGTTTAGTTTGTATGCCCTGGTGTTCAGTTTAGTTTTGTCAGATCTTTTGTTCTGCTCTGTTTGTTTCAGTCTTCATTATTCAGTCTTGTTGTGTTTCTGGTTTGTTCTGCCAGCTTTGCTTTGCCTGTATAAGCCTCGAATAAAGAAGTATTTAGGTCCACCTGCTCCGCTACTCATAACAGAGGTCCTGAACTATTGACATGTTTAGTATTGATCACCACCACTTGTTTCGATGGTGTGTGCTTTCAGACATTACTTTTATAATAAGTACTTCTTTCCTTGTTCTTGCAACATTCATTTCTATTAAAATATATCACTCAATCAGTCCGACTTATTTTCTCCCCAGGAGCTTTAAAAGAGAAAACCAGAAGTGCCTATAAATAATGGCATGTTCTGATCACTTCACACACCAAACAAAATTCTTTACCATTACAAGGCAGTCTGTTGCAATGACCTGTTATACTTATTTCTCCTACTATCTAATGTTACTATTTGCCTCCACTGCTCCCCTGTCCCCTGCCTGCTAGTTTTACCCTATTAAGACTGTGGTGGCTTTTAAAGCATTAACACAGCAGTGTTGCTGCTCTGGCTCAGCTCGGTGTAAATCCATGAGGGATTTGCATCACTCCCTCAGCTATGTCTTCAGTTTGCTGAATAATCAAGATAAGAAAACTTTAAAGAAAACTGCATAATGATGCAGATAATATATCTAACATACACTTTGTACTAAATTAATCTTAGGTGAAGTAATAAGTGAATAATAACAGTGTCCTCCAGCTTTGATACTTGCTCCTAAATATTCAGAAACCATCCAAAAATATTAGGATTCCAGTGGTTGCCATGACAATGTTTATTAAATTATTGTTTACATACAAAATGCAATGTAATCTGTAAAGGTAATTGGCAATTTGCATGTAATACAATCACAAAATGTGGAGCATCTGTTCCATTTAAACACTATTATCACATCTAATGTGTTAAAATAAAAACAAAACAGCAAAATAATGTAAACAAGCCAGAGAGTACAGATGCAAAGGTTACCCAAGAAACCTCTATACTAAAAAAAACTCAACACAACTAAAATTACAAACTAAAGAGTCGTTCCATATTCAGGACACGTAAATCAGTACTAAAGAAAACTATGACTGACTCAACCTTTTGATAGGCTATAATGCCGTTAGATTTCAGGATATAATAATGCTGCGATTTGCAACATTTGACTAGTTTTCTATTTGATATGACTGATGAGTGCCTTGCATATTAACTGACAGGCTGCTGCCAGTAATCAAAAAGCTGAGTATTAAGATTCACTGCTGATGGTGGCTGCTCATCAATATTCATCAGATAAACAACAATGTGAAAAATCCTGCATGACTGCTTGCAGTGAGTACACTTTCTGTCAGATCTATATACATACAGAATTCTGTCATGTCTGTGAATGTATCAGTCCAGACATTTTAGAAACATGAGGCTTGAAACAGGGTCAGTTTTTACTTTTTCAAGTATACTGTATGAAACGTGCCTATTCCAACATTTCATCTGGGAGGATTATTTCTGTTGCATTTAAATGTGTGTCCTCCAGAAAGAGCCCTGAGGAGGTTTTAATGAATCTGAGATGTCTTATTATGGAATAAATGGATGGTAAGTACACTCGACTATAGCCATGAGGGGAAAAAAAGTTCAGTTCAGCCTCAGCACAAGAACAAATGACATGAACACTGAAGTGGGTTGGAGACCAACACAAAAGAAACAATATGTTTCATTTTGTCAATTGCACTACATTTATATGCATAGTTTTTAAGTAAAGGATGGAGGCAGACAAAGACACACACACACACACACACACACACACACACACGCACACACAGTTGATACATTTGATTTGATTATTGTATGTGTATGTGACAGGGAATTTTGTTCATACAGAAGTTTATCTGATTTATGTGTGTTTATTTAATTGCTGTGTGAGATTCACATCCAAGATAATGAGAAAACAGACAACCATAGCCAGATGTTGCAGGCTTCTCTTTATAATTGCGCTCACCTGGCATCCCAGGTCTGAATCATCTTATTAAGTGATATATACATGGTCAGTATTGTCTTTTTTTCCCCCTTTTGGATACATTCATTTGTTTAATGGAGTCATTACTTGTGACTTTACCTCAAAGATAAACAACAAACACCTGAACAAATTTAAAATGCTCTGAAAATGTATTATACCTAAGGGAAGGAAAAAAGAACAATAAGAAAGAAAAAAAAGTGACACACAATATGCACTTTCGCACTTCTTACAGCCTGTTCATTTCTCAAAAAAACACCTGCCTGCTGTGCTTATCATACCATACTCCTACTAATCTGCACAACGAGGAATGATGTTGAAGAGGCTGTTTTTCTACCTCCTTCAATATACTGTAAAAGGTAGAGGTGAGGTGAGTCAGAGCTCCATCAGCAATGTGAGATATAAACCGCCCTCATGGGAGCTTTGAAACATTCCCCAACCTAATATGAAATTGAGAGAGATGATACTGTGTGATGCAGAGCCAGAGTATATGAAAACATTAAATATAACAGGAGAAGTCTCTGGACTGATTGATAACTCATAGTTATGGTATGACGTATGGACCATACAGTACACAGTCTATTGATTGATCTGGGTGGAGCAGGAGAGGTCTGGAGCCACAATACTTTGCTGGGTCTAAATATATGTGGTAGTTCTGTGATAAAATTCAACTTATTATCACGTTACTTCTTGCACCTCCGATTTGCTGATTTGAGAGATTAAATATTCTAACTTAAAAAGCAGCTTGTTTTTATTTATTCATTCATGTATTCATCATGTGTCATGGTGGTCTAAAGAGTACACACATCACTGGGTGAATTGTTGGTCAATCACCACATAGATTCACAACAACTCAATAAAGCTGCTAAAGTAATGTGTTTTTGAAGATAATATAATTAATATATTCTATATGAAGAGAAATAGGACAACAATCGTAAGGTAGCGAACACAAACTCAACAGAAAACACACTTTAATGCAAGCATGCTCACAGCATGGAATATACAGTAGTTGCACTTGTGTTTTTGTATGAAAGAGGAACCGGGCCCACCCAGTAGAGTTTGTTCAAAGAAGTTAACAGAGAGAACTGGTAAAGCTAAACATGCACTGAAGGTGAGCCTGGAGAGCTGGGTTCATTGTTGAAATAGTACACTCAAACCCTCACCTATGATGAGGATCCCTGGATAACAATACAGACAATGAGACTGCACATACAAGCTGCCAGAATTAGCCTCCTCTGCAGGGAGCGTAGACTCACCCTTAGGGAGAGGGAGAGGAGGTCACATTTCTACTGTGCATTTGTCTGCGTAGACCTGTGTGAATATGTGGGGTGGGAGAGGCTCTTAGCAGGGCGAGCAGCTGTTGACTCTCTGTGTCACTGAGGCAGAACAACATCAACACACTGCTGTTGATCCCATTTATCATTTTTCCCTGAAGGACTCACCTCACCAGATACATTTTCCATGTCCCAGGCACACATCTCTCACTCTCTGTCTCTCTTCACTTTTCTCTCACTGGTGTTCGCTTTGTAAACCTCCCACAGAGAAAAACACTCCTGCTATAGAGGGGAGGTTACACAACTTGATACAACTTAGAGGGGGGGGGGGGGGCAGACACAATAGACACAATAGACCCCCCTTCTTCTCAAATGTATTAAGCCAAAGGGCTTTTCTAGATACACTTGGTATCCTCAAAAATATCCTGTTGCTTTTTATTGAGGTTTTCCCCCCTCTATCCTCTCTTCTTTCCTCTCCTCTCATCATCAGGCAGCAGAGGCTTTCTACATCATTTTGGTCCAACCATATTAGCAAATACCATTGTTAAGAAATTAAACCAGTCTGGCTGAAATAGCTGATAATGTAATATCCTTCTGAACTCCTTTTCAGTTTTAGCTGCTAATTTGCATATATAGAGAAGCTGTGGCTTTATGACTTTTTCTCTCCTTCTACACACAAAAAAGTGCTACAGTCATTTCCTCTCTTGAACCATCTAACTGAGGGTCACAGAAGCAGCAGGAGTCAGACCAGAGCCAGTCAGAAAAGGTTTCAGTGGAATGACTCATGGTCAGGCTTAGACAACTAAAGTGGTGTTAACAACATGATGTGAATGAATCATTTTTACTTCACACACACTCCAGGATAATTACACATAATTAACAAAGGGTAACTGAACATTTGTTGGCAAAACCTTACAGTAAGCTCTTTCTTTCTTGCTGTTTCTTTTTGTGTGGTAAAACAATTTGCATTTGTAAAACGTGGATACAATACAAATACAAATATTTTAATGGATAGTGAAATATTTGTGGATCCTGATAAATATTTCTATTGAAGTTATTCTCATTAACTATGCCCAGAAGCTCATGATAATTCCTTTTCATCTGTAGCTATTCTGTCCATAACAGCATAAACAGACTTAACAGACACAGGGGGAAAAAAAGAGAAAATCACTCTAAATTTTGATTTCTGTAATTTTCATCATTTCACACACCACAGTTCGCAGCCATGATACATAGTCATCCAAGAGAGACTAGCCTAACTGGTTAACTTTTAAAGATTCATCAGACATGGCTCATTGCCCAGCAGACATTTCTAACATGTACAAGGATACACTTTATAAGGAGAGAGCAGGTGACACTCTGGAAATGTAATTCTGGTGGACTGTAATGTTTTTCTTGTCCCTCTGGAGGACATTTAAACAAACTAAATCAAATGTGTGTTTGTAAAAAGCTACAGAGCAGGAAGGAAACGCTGACAGCTCGTTGTTCTTTCAGTGACGTTCATGTGGGCAGGAGGAGCTTGTGGGACATAGTGGAACACAAAGGGTTATGAGAAGACATATTTAACAATGTTGAAGGAGGTAAACACTGCAGGACCTGAGAATAAATGTGGTGCTTTGCTTTGCTTCTAAAGCCACCATTTGGTCAGTCTGAACACATCTCCAAAGAGATTATCTTGATTTGATTGTGGGTCTACTGATGAACACAGCCGACCATACAAAAACCAAGTGTGTCCACTCAGAGTGAAGTAATGTCTAGACCACACAGTGACTTCATTTTAATGCCATCCTCGTCTTTCTCCCTCTGTGTTTGTCCTTCTCCATCTTCAATGTCCTTTCCCACCTTTTGTCACCCGGTGGTGTTTTTTGTTCCTACTTGTATGTCTTCTACCTTATTCATGCTGTTTTTCTTCTTTTTCTTTCCATGTTTTTCACATGCTGCTGGCTCTTTTGTTGCAGTGACACTAAACATGTCAGAGTATTGAGCCTCACCACTCCAAAGTAACAAGGCTCCCAAGGGACTTGACTGCCCATCTTAAGAGAGTATACCCTTTTCACCTGTTAAGGCTTGATACTATTTAGTATTTGTTATGGAATTCTTCAAAAGCATTACTAAATCATTATTTATCATAATAAGTAAGTATATCATGAGTATTTATGCTGAGGTCTTAGAAAGGGAGGAAATGGTAACTGTGATGGAGGCCAGTTATGATTGTATACTGTGGCATTCCTGTAAAAGATGATGTGGATGTAGCAACTATTAGCCAACTATACCATAGAGAGACACAGGAGGGACAATTTTAGCAATGTCCATAGATGGCATCATATTATAAAACACGTTCTGTTTGATTGTTGAGAAAATGTAATGATTTCAGACCATCCAGATCATGTTATGTGTGTTCACATCAATGCAGAGAAGAAAGCGGCATACTAAATCAAGGCTTCACATTTACAGCTAGAGATCCACTCAGCTCCTGTTGAGTTTGCTCCTTTAACCTAAGGTCTTACAAGATTACATAAGACTGTATATAAAAATTGAGTTAAAAGTAACCCACACAGCCTTGTTCAGTACTCTCAGTTTTTCACTTCCACCCACTGACTGACACAACCTTCCATCCATCATTGATCTGCGAATCAAACATTTTCATTTTCCGAGAAAAGGAAAAAAGAAAGACGTGTCACTCTGAACTGACTGACAGTGGAATATAAATGACTAAGCTAATGATACTAATAATAGGGTTGTAGTGTTGAATTATAAGCAGAAAGTCTCAATTACTATACAGTGAAAAGATTGTCAGAGACTCAGGTTTAACTTTTAGGCTGATAAGGACCATGAATTCATTTGAATACCTGTCAAACACTTATTAGTAGGTCAATTTAGTTTGAGTTTAACCGTGAACTACCTCTTTCTCAGATAAACAGTAGAGTATTCAAATGATCAGGTCCACTTTAGATCAAGTATCTACAACTATATTATCTCAGTTAACTCAAATTATATTATCACAGCATGGCTGCAGTACAGGAGGTAGAGAGGGTCATCCACTACTTGGAGGTTTCAGCAATTCGATACCTAGCTTTTCCAATCCACATGTCAAAGTGTCCTTGGTCAAAAACTGAATTGAACTGAATACCTGCTACACCAATAAAGGCTGCATCAAACTAAATACTGTATATACACAGCCTTCATAACAAAACAGAAGAGAGGGAAAGTTAAACCAAATCCACAAGCTGCCCTTTAAATATGTCCTCCTTGTCTCTGTCAAAGTGTCTTTTGGGAACGATTTATGTGTTTCCTTTACTTTCTGAAGTTCCTGACTTCAGTTCTGTCAGTCTTGTCAGCAGCCACAGCAGCTTGTCCTCTGAGCTCCTTCACCAAACTGGAGGAGATGTTAAGTCACCGGGAACTGTCTGTCATTTTCTCTCTTTTTACATTTAAACACTAGCACACTGGTAAAGTTATGACCCCTGCATCCTGTCTAATACACAGGGTTTCATTCAGATTTTAATCAGGGCCAAGATGAGTCATTGGAGTGTGTGAATGAAATGTACAGGTACCACCAGCATGTGAAAAACGTCCAATTGGAAAATTGCTGTAAATTAATTTTAATTACTATGCATCCTTGGAGACTGAACTACATTATTGCATTAGTTGATATGTTGGTGGCCAATCACAGCAGACCCTCAGCTTCAGAAGAACAGAAATAATACTGAGTCATTAACTATCGTACCTAAACGTTTCTCATTAAATTGATTATTTTTATAATCTGTTTTTTGAGCAACCGGTCCACAGTATGATTGCATCCCTCTGAAGTACCTATTGTGTCAACAGTGCCTAAATATTCGATGTATTCACTCCTGATAGACTAATTCATTCCTTCATTCAAACCTGCAAAGCTCCTCAACAAGGGAATCAATTACAACCTTTTCAGGATCATACAGGACAAAGATCTGTGTAAATCCAAAGCAAATGAAGACAGTGCTTCCTCTGAAACTACACATTAACATGTCTGTCTTTTATATGATAATTACAACAAAAGTATTTTTAGCAACACTTTGTGTCACAAGCATTGCTTGTCATTTAAATGCTGAGAAAAGATGCCTTCACTTTGTCTGTGATAGACTGTACCTGTTGAGTGTACAGGCTTTAGCCTCCTCCTCTTTCTACATCAAGGTCAAACTCAAATCTGCTGACACAATTATAACAAAGGATTACATCATCCTGAGAACATATTTCAGCACAGTGTGGAAAACCGTTTCCACAGACAGCTATATTTGTCTTGACACACCAACCAGCTCCAGCACCCAGTCTGATCCAGCCCTTGACAACAGACAAACAGACAGTATTCCAGATGAAAGGGGGCAAGCAAGGAGTTGTTAACTGTATTAAATTGAGACAGAAAACTCCTTCTCAAGTAGTTAATGAGTACATGTTGCTTAAACACTGCCATTGGTTGTTACAAACCAGCTAAAATGAAAATGCAAAAACAACAGTATGGCCCTTTATGGTTGAGGGTTAAGGAAAATATGTTGTTTTCAGTGGAAACTGTGAAGTGGAGAAGCTTGAACCTTTGCTCATCAATAATCAATCAGACAGTTCATCATCTTTTCATATGAAGGTACCAAAATGCTTCAGAGGATGTTGGCCTGCACTCATGTTCCTGCTGCTTTCTCTCTGAGATGTGACTGGACTCTTCAGTCAGACTCATTCTTCTCTCTTTACGGGTTTACAGCTACTGAACAGCTGCCACAGCTTTTTACTAGTTCATATTTGCCTTACCCCCTGCAGCAGGAGTCAAATCACATTTCTCATCTCTGCTGCCGTATGTCCGCAGAAACCAAAGAAATAAATGTAATGTGTCTCAGTGCTGAGAATAATAACCTTCTCTGTAGCCGGAGGAGCTGAGATCTAACCGAAGAATCTGACCACGAAACAAATTTGTTTAAAAGTGATAATGGATGTAAAGGGGTCTGCAGCGTCTGAATCACTGGCCAGCACCCTTGGTAAAAGTCACAGCACTGATTTATACAGTAGAATAAACGTGGCACAAAAGGAGCCTTTTCAATACAAATTTAGGAATTAGTATTCAAAAGTCAGAGGTATAATTCATGGATTTTCTGAAGATTAAGCTCACAATGGGCCATGAATTGATTAGTAACTCTGACCCAGAGACACAGCAAAAGCTGATTTGCCACTAATATCTATTCATATAGTAAAATTGTCCTCTTTTTTCTGTTTAATACTTCAACAACTAAAAAAATTATAGGTCTCATTTATGGTCTAACTTTACTTAATTGTATTTGATAAATACACTGAGTACACTTAGTCAGGCGTGTCGCAGCCACGGGTGTCGCACTGTCACAGAAAAATGATTCCATTGAACGCCTCACCACTTTTTGAGGTAGTCATTCATGAAACGTAGCTGAGTTCCTCATACTTGAAAACCTATTGGTCAAGTTAGATTGATTAAACAGCAGGCATCTAGCCAATCACAGTCAACCCACCAGGCCTGGGAAGAGTAAACAGTTCAAGTACAGTAAAGTTCTGTCTGTGCATTTAGAAATAGTGCTTCTGTCACTTACCACTGGATGTGATAACAGATTAGGGAATAACAGAATAACAGCTATTTCATACTAAGCAATGAGAACAATGTTGCCCTTTGTTATTTATGACACTGGTTTTCAGTAATGGGTCTGGTCGACTTGGACAGTGTGGTTCAGTTATCACTTTGTTGTGTGTCATGGATGAAATAAGAAAAAAGAGAAATAAAGCCTTATTCTTTATATTTTTGTGAAAAACCTGTTTTAAACAGACATAAAAAGTCTAAAGTCATTGCTTAATACTATACTGTAGTATGTGAATGCTGGTGAATATAGTATCTTGGGGTGGAGGGCATGGTGCTACAATGTACATTTTGAACTCAACATTATTTGCAGGTGGAGGTGAAGAAAGTATAGAAATGCATGACATTCATTTTGATTTGGCATATTATGGAGACTGGAACGACGGCCAAAGGTTGGAGGGGGCGCTCATGTAAATGGACTGGTAAATGGACTGTACTTATACAGCACTTTTTAATCGTTATTACCACTCAAAGCTCTTTTAAATTCATACACTGATGGCAGGGGTTACCACACAGGGTGCCAACCTGCTCAGGAACTAACCATTCATACACATTCATACCGTTGGCGCAGCAAAAGGGACAAGTAGGTTAAGGTTAACAGGTTAAGTATCTAGCCCAAAGACACATCGACATGTGGACTGGAGGAGCCAGGAATCGAACCACCAATCTTCCAATTGGTGGACGATGCTCTTCCTGAGCCACAGCCACCCCATGTCCCACCTTTAGAACCCCAACACTTTACTGCTCCACACCTGCATTCAATTAAATTTTTTTAAATGTCTGATCCACCTCCATCACTTTCACCTTTACCTGCTCTGTATAGAAAGTAGAAAAAAAGGAAATGAGTTGTGATTTTGGAGTAGATTGTTTTCAATTCATTTCTTCACTTTCTTTTTTCTTCTTTTTATCCAGTCTTGTTTTGAGAGTACACTCTCTGCTGTTGGATTAACATTGTTGGTGTTAACAGTAACCAAGCACCACCCACTAGCACTAACATGTTCACCCACAAAGGTTGTAATCCCTCCTTCCGCACACTATCATTGTTCAGAGAGCACAGAAGTGGACACGGAGAAGTTAACCATGTGAGAACAGACAGGGATTAGAGGATATGAGTGGCCTCCTACAAACCAGTGGAGTGAAGCAGCTTGGAGTTCCAGCAAGCCCTGACACAAACAGTGATTTATGAAAAAACTAAAAAGCTGTGATTTCACGCAGCTTTTAAACTTCTGAGCTCTGTGAAAGATGACTGCTACAAGAAAGAGATGCTACAGGGTTTACTATAGAGACGAATAAGCCAGCACAGAAAGATGAAAAAGAGGTTTAATCAGGTCAAAGTTTGAAAGAAAGGGAAGTTTAAAAGAAAATCTCTTTAATCTAGTAGACCAACACAAATATGGCCTCAATAATGTGTCATAAAGTCAAATCATGTCTCATCAAAAGTGTAACATTATAAGCTTACAGACTTCTATCAGGATTTCCAAGTAGACAAATAATGTATAGTCCATCTGACACAAATAACTTAGTTGCTGTAAATAATATGCAAATTGAAAGGTACAGCTAAACCTATCTCAGATAGTCAATTTTATTTTCCATTAAGATCTGTTATTCACTATGACAGTTCTAGTATAACAACATGAGGGGGTGTAGTGGAAATTGTTTGAGCCTTATTATCAACCTTCAAACATCCTGACATTATAAATATGATTGTAGAAAAAAACGTCAGCACATGCAAAGAAAAAGAGAGCGCCAGCGAGAAAATATATGCATAATGAGCTGAATGTTTTGAACCTTACAGGCAAAACACATCAGACTGCGGAGATGATGTGATTCAGTGTCGTGTTTGAATGTTTAACGTGTTAAATTAATACAAACTGATATTTGGACAGTTATCAACAATCACAAAAAAAGAACACTCAGTGATTTGATTTAATTCATGATACATTAGAGGCAGGCTGTGAGTGAGACAACCTTGCCTCAGGTTCCTGTCCATTGTTACAAAACTAACCTTTGTGCTGTTGAGGCAGACTTTGTGCCCCAGATGGGTCTTACAGATGTGAGTTACCTTATTTGGGAGAGAGAGAGAGAGAAAGAGAGAGAGAGAGAGAGAGAGAGAGAATTCCGGAGGAAAAATGTAATGAAAAGTTGATCTGCAGCCAAGTGTACCCTGACTCTTACAATCTTCTCTGTGAAGGAAAGTTTGTGTATTCATGTTATTGTGTACTTAACAATCTTTGTTTTCATTCAGTTCTCTCTGTGGGAAAACTCTACTGAAATTCAATTTGACCCTTTGATATGAGGAATCCCTCTGAAATGAAGAACTGCTATGGCCTTTGAGCTTGAACTTTCTTTAAAATTGAATTTTTTACATTTGAATCTTAAAAATAAAATGCATATGCAGAGCAGAATGATTTCATATGTGTTGTGGTTTGCTTAAACCTTCTTTTTTTTCCTAGTGTTTAGACAACTGGAGCATTAAGGATTAAGGCACAAATGTATGTACTCAGAATTAACAGCATAAATATTTGTTGTAGAGATATAAAAATCAGTTCACAGCTTTAGTGGGTATAAAGCTCATGCTGTCTCTATGGATCTCACTAAAGCTGCCTGTATTTTCACTGCGTTACATTACACTGTGGAGTGAACGCAGTCTGAAGTCAACAGCACAGTGGCCCCGAACCACGCAAAGCTCTCAACACAAGAGTGACTTCATAAATACAGGCATTACTGCAGGCAAAGCAGAACACTGGCGTGTCTGACAGCAGAAGTACAAAGTTCAACAATCATTTAGTTCTGCATATCTCCAGAGATACAACTGCTCAGTGAAAACTGTGCAACTGGATGAATGCTTTAACATAGAAGAAATAAACTAGAGATCTTGAAGTTGCTGGTTGTTGTGTAAACTGAGTGAGGGAGAGTTCATATTTCTTCTTAAGAGAATGAAATAAGCATTTATTTTGTTTCTAAAAGTATAAATGAAAAAACTGAACAGAGAGATGAGTTACAAACAGCCACGACAGATGGATACTGGTTATTGATGAGCTGTGAGATGCATCAGCAGCAGGGCAAGCAGCAGCACAGAATGAGCAAGATGGATAAAGCAGACCATTGACCTATGATAGAGTCCAGTATTAGGCAGCAACACAGTAGTTACAATAGTAAGTGTTTGCTATAATGTGATTAGTGACTTAATAAGGAGAATTTTAAATTATTTCAAACTGCAGGCTGGCAGCTCCTTAAACCACAATGTGCTGGACATGTGGGTTTAGAGCATTTGGAGTTGTGACGAGGCACTTTTGACAAAATTGGGTTGAAAAACAAAAGTCATGTAACAAGTAAAGGAACTAATGTTTGCTGCTGTGAGCTGCTGATTAGTAAAATAATCACACTGTGAGAAATGAGATTCGTTGTTAGACTGCATTTGAATATTTTTACAGAGTATCAGTTTGTGTGATGACATTAGCAATTGAAGAAAATGACCCGAATAACGTCTGAGCTTTAACTACATGGAGGAGACATAATGACATCTGGGAAACCCAACTAAACCCTGTCCAGGCCTGTGGAGCCCCGAGCACTTTAATCACATTAACTCGTTCTTATGAGGACAATCATTTCAAGAGACAATATTAAGCTCTAATTAGATTTTCAAACAGAGACTATAGAAAGAACATTATAGGAAAAAGCTTCTGTCACTTCATGACTTACAACTGCAAAACATAAAAGACAAAATATAATCCTGCTTGGAATTAAGCACATTAGTCATAAAGACACCCACTTGACTGCACAAAGTTTATGCATCAAAAACAACACACCAAGACAAACTGCACACAACAGATACAAACATCCTGTTTTGTATCCCAGAGCCAAAAGCATGCTGCATACATGCTGAGAGCTGTTATATGCCAATGATCAAAGAGGAGAGAATATTGAGGTAGCTACTGTATGTGGAAATAATTACTTAAAGGTAGGAAAGGAAGGAAATAAGCAGAGAAAATACAGCAAAAGAAAGCGAAAGACTCTTAAATGTGTACAGTGTGCATAGGATGTGACATAAATACATTTCTTCAATTTGGGAGATCTCATGAGAGGCACAGCTAAAAATAGCATTAAAGCATCAAAGTATGAGAAGTTTGCATATTGCTGAACTGTTGAGCGACATCTGAAGAGAGTGACGCGAGATTCTGAAGTGAATCTCCAACTTTAAAGTACAAAGCAAACGAGCTGTGGAACGGATCACATGGTCACTGGTCCTTGATATTTGTAAGGAGTTCTGTTCACAGGCTGTGATGAAGAGAACTGCTCAACAACACAGCCCACACAACTCTGAGAGCGAGTTAGTCAGGAAAAACAAAACAAAACTTACTGCACAGATGAAAAGTGGATATTTTAATGGTGTTCAGTCGAGATAACATTTCATGAACTTATATGTGATCTTTATTAGCATAGCAAAGTAAAACTTAAAAGAGAGAATAAGGTTAGGAGAGGTTAAAGATGAGGGGCACAGACTCTGACTGATTAGAATGACATTGAAGCTGCCAGATTTGGTGTTGCACACATGGGCAGTGTAGATTAACTTCACTCGGTTGACCTTCAAAATGTTTATCTTTAGATGGCTAAGCTATACATCAAATGCAATTGCAAAGTTACAAAAATATCTCAAGAAAGACGAGGTAAAGCTGTAATTTAGAATAAATAGCTGCTCAACTGACACTGTGCTAGTGGAGGTTCAACAGTGAAACATCTTGTTATTCCGCAGCACGCTATGTAATATAAGCTAATTGACAATAATGGAGTCATAACCCAGCATGCAATTGGGTGGTCAGCCTTTTAAGCCTTTTTGATTAGAAGGCTTATCTGATTACCCAAAAGTCCTGCTTTCATCAGGGAGCCAATTATCTCAGCACTGATCTGTGGTCGTCACATAAAGAGCATCTGATCAGAAGTTTGCGGTTGATTCCATTGGCTAAAAACTGTGGCAGAGTACAGAGATAAAAACTGATTAAACAGGATTTTAAACCTTTCTTTTTCACTTTTCCAACAAAGCACTCCTCAGGAGGTCTCAAAGATTTAACAATTTTGTATCTGACTGCTTGATAATTAACATGAAAACAAGTACAATCACTACACCTGTCATCTGTTACACTCTTTTTTTTCCTTCAGTGAGTGTGACGCAAACCTTTTTTTTCTACTTCAAGTGTAGCACAGCCTCTGTCTTTTGTTTTCAGATACACTGTAGTTTGTAATTGTCACATTGTTTTTATAACTCAATAAACTAAATAAATAGAAAATGTGCCTTGAATTGTAAATAATGTAAATATTCACAAAGATCAATATCTAGATTGATTAATATTGCATGTGTGTTGGTTGGTTAGTCAAGTTGTAACCAGTAAAAAGCATTTGAAGTGCATTTGTATTCAGTGTATGTGTGTGTGTGTGTGTGAGTGTACTGTGCTGCTACAGTCAGTAAGGGAAATGCAGACATCATTTAGCAGTTTGACAGCATCCATCTGTGATGACACGACAGCACCAGTGGATGGAAAGACATTTATTTAGTGACACACCACCCTGTCACTCGTTCTTCAGACAATCACAAGCTCGTCTTCCTCACCACAGACAGTCAGCCTGACTTCACCGTTTTCTTCACTGTTATCTCTCCTCAATCCTATCCATCAGCCAAGCGTGCTATCAGCTGACAGCTGTTCTCCAGACAGGCTCGACTATTAGTTGGGTGTGTGTCTCATTGATGTGTGGCCATCTAACTGTGGGACATGCTCAGGCCTACTGGGCTGACTATGGTCCTCGAGGGGAAGACTCAGGGGAAATCTCCAGCTATCCCACCTCTCCAAGATGGGCCAGAAAGACAGAGAAGAGCAGATATCTTTCTAGATAAGAGATCTATCGCAGCTCTGAAATGTATTTACTCAACAAAAAATGACCTGCACGTTTACTGGTTTAACAATTAAAGCTACCCTTACCTTTGTTACATTTTTACACATTTTTTTGTTTAGGTTAAAATGCTATTAATAAGGTAATGGCACTCTAAAATGTTAGAGAGATCCACCAGGCATAGAAACTAATCATTATTCCATTCTCATAATATTCTGTGAAAACTCTGACCAATCATATCATTCAGTCCGAATGATATGATTGGCCGAGCGACCTGCCTGTTTTCCCCTTCCGCATTACGTAATCGCGCGCATCCCCACCCGGAAGAGAGTCTGTTGTGGATCCACGGCATTATAATACAACCATGAGAGATAGCTGTAAACAGACAGTAGCGACTGACAATGACCGGCAAAAGCGGGCCACGGCTTCCACCTCCAGCCGCTCCCACGGAGAAAAAGAAAACTCGGCCAAGTGCATGTTAGCGGAGGGGAAGGGAGTGCGGGGGTGGGACATAGGAGGGAGGAGGGGTTGTTGCTGTTCAAGTTTTTTGTGAAATGCAAGAAAGTTAAGAGTAGCTTTAAGTAAGCAAACACTGTTTTTGGCACAATGTTCCCAACCACAAGATCCTTTTTGTAATAACATCAAGTTAACTGCTGATCAACTGTTTCTGAGCAAAAGAGAAAAGTGTTATCAGCTACTGTAGAACTCAGAATTTAATGGTGATTTTGTTTGTATATTATTTTGTTGTTGTTTTTGGGTTTGTTTTAAGTTTAATGTGTGCTTTTAGATCATCACTGATGTAATGTCTACCAAAGTTCACTAAATATTAATACATGTGTCTTGGTTTTGCAGGTGTAGGTACTGTATGTGCATTTTAACACTAAATCCTCGGGGAAGGGTCGTTTTCACCCCCTGACGCAACAGTATCAGCAATTGCAAAAAAGTTAGTTGAAGCAGTTACGTTTAAAAAATATATTTTTCTTATTAATTTTTTATTTTAATAATATGTAAGACTTAGAAATAAATATTTAAAATTAAGTTTATGGGATTTATTAATTTTACATTGGCTTTAGCTATTAGAGGCCGAAAAGGTCAACTACATTAACACATTTAAGTAATCAAATTACTGTAGAAGAAGAACATGATCAAAAATGAAGTTTGGATAATAACATTGTTTTTACTTACACTACTGGGAATAAAGAAACAGAACACACGCTATTCATTATTTTTACAACTGCTTTATTTCATTAGAGAAAAAAAAGGTAAAATCTTTAAATAAGTCAATAACTGTAGGCTACAACACACAAACAACAATATAATTAACACATGTACATATTTTAATTATTGTAATGGAATTAAACAGAACTTGGATAATACTGTGTTGTTTTATAATGGGGATAAAGAAACAGAGCTATCTCCCTCACACACACATACACAATGTTTTGGCAGCTCTCTTCATCTGTTCACCTATAGATCACACATGTTTGCAGTGCTGCTTAATTATCTGTGTGCATAAAAATAACGGCTGATGAGTAGGGTTGGGAGATCTACCTAAAAAGAGATCTATCTATAAACTTTAGTGAGCTGTAGCTCATAGCATTAAACACTGGGTATAAATGACCTTCTTGATGATCTTTTTTTTCATTTCGCACCACCTATAATTCACTAGATGAGTAATAAACCCATTTTAGGAAAAGTCATGAACTGAGAGATGCAGGGGTTTTATTTTTTTTACATGTATTTGAAAATGCCAGGGGGTAAAAATGACTCCTTGGCCGTTCTAGTATTTAATGATCTCCTGCTAAATAGGGAATGGCGTCACATCTTTCCCTGCATATGTAATATCATAATGAAGTCTGACAGTGTTGTAATGTTGACAGCATCAAATTCCTGGGTGCAGTTTTGTAAATGAATGAACCATCACACTAGTGGCTGCTTTTCTTAATGTGTTGTTGTTATGGCAGACAGCTAAACAATGAAATCATCAGAGAAAATCCCACCATTCTCCTTCCTCTGCCTATCAATCATCTCTGCTTCCTGCTCCTCATCTGTGAATACAGATTACAGCAACACTATGTTTTATACAGGACAGTCATTATTCACATGACTGCTAGAGATCATCTGTCAGGAAAACATGGGTAATTTAAGGCATTTACATCATTTACACCGTAGGTGCTGTAGTGGAGAAAGTTAAAAAAAGAGAAAGAAAAGCATATAGAAGTCACTTAATAATGAACCCCACTGTGACAAATCCAACTATATCCATCTGGTTTCTCAGTGGGGTGTCAACTGTTGACATGTGTGGGAGGTTGATGCTGTTGTTGAAGTCACAGATGTTATTGTAATGAACATCAGTAAACTGAAATTGTGTGTGTGTGCGTGTGTGTGTTATAAGTAAGAATACTTCATTGTTCACTTGATATGCCTAGGTGTGTCCAATTGGACAATTGGAAAGGAAATTGTAGAAATGCAATGTTTTCCATCGTTGCTATGGTGGTTGCTATGGACGCTGCTATCCCTGAAAACACATACCTTGTCTGTTATTTGTGGTATCTTATGTAACTGTGAACATAAGCATCTCAAAAGTTTAGAGCCATTATTGTCAAACAAATATGTTTTTGCACTGTGGACCAACACTTTTAAGTAACATTTTCCTTGTTTGCATTCCAGTGAAGTGGATTACAATGTTAATACTAATGACACAATTAGACAAGATGCTGCTTTCTGTTTATGTCAATGTGGAATGGGCAAGAGACATTCATTTCTTGTCATAAATCAACCCACCTGCTTTGTTATTGGATGCTAATTCCAAAGAAGAAGGAAGTAATAGAAACATAAAATGTGGTTTTACATCATTAAAGTAATTCTGGGACTATGGGAAAGTGGGAATTAAACAACAACAATACACTTATACTGGCACTAATTATTATCTAATCTATGAGTGACCAAGAGATTAGAACAGTGAAGAGTTAACAGGGAATAGAGGCTGTTGGGAGTCCTCAATTCCAAAACTTTGGTCCAGTCTCATTTTCAAAGTGTTGCTCTGATGGACTCACCATCAAAGTTCTCCTTCAGTATAGAAAAGAAAACTTGACAGAGTAGGATCATCCATGAGCTTTACTTGGATACAGGACAGCTGCTGACTGAACCCTGTCAGATATGCAGAGAGCTTTTCCTTTCTACTGTCAGCTGTTTGACAGTGAATACAGAGAGGATGAAACAATCTCTGACTCCTTCTGTAGTGGCCTACCGATGGTCCCAGAGGAGGACAGCAAGGAAACTGAAGGATAAAGGAAAAGAGTAGGAAAGGTACAACTTTTGTCTCACGGCTTGACTGAAAGTTGACTGAGAGAATAGAAAAAGTCAAAGCCAACCTCCATGCAAATGTAGACATGTGTTGAGGGTCTACAATGTATCTTTAAAGCAAAATCATTTTCACTATAATTTGGAGTGGAAAAGGCTTGAGATGTTATTTGAATTATTGTGCTTGAATGGCATTGAGACATGTCACAGAATTGCTTTTCTTTGGGTGCAGGTTACAAGATGGAAAATGCAGCGAAGTGGCAGATAGTGAATTTTCTAATAGGAAAGGCCAAATGATCCATATATAAAACTGAAAAACAAAGTAGAAAATGTGTCTAGTTGAAGAGGAGGTGGCTCATACATTATGCTTGTGTCTCTAAAGAAGGATAAAGTCAATGCAGATTTCAGCCACTATTCAGCCATGAATAATGTAAATAAATGTAACACTTAGTGGTGTAATCTTTCGTCTGACCAATAAAAATGTTTGTTATTGTGTTTTGTGACAATAATTTGTTAAAAATTAATCAAATCCTCCTTCTTCCATGTCTCTGTTCTCCACAGTTACACAACAGGGGTTATCTTCATATGACTCATATCAAAGGAAGCTCCATCAAATCTGAAGAAATGGAGGCAAAAGAGCTGCATTACAACTGCAGTGGCTCTACAACAGGACATGCTGGATCTGTTGCAGATGTATTTGAGCAAACACAACATATATCGACTTCTACAGGATATCTACATTTCAGCTACTTAGCACATAGACTGCAGGTATTTGCTCAGAGGGTAAAGCACATTTGTAATTTACCTCTGTTGTTTCAATCCACCACTGAAAAAAATAAACTGCTCCACTGAGACCGCATTGTACAATAAAACTCAAAATAAATATTGTTAAGAGCTGTAAATTAATAAATGAGAAGTAAACATTTTGTGTTTTATTAGCAGAATTGTTCAGTGAATTGGCCAGGACCACATTTAGTTTCTGTGGAAATTTCACAGTACGGATGACTGCATCAGACTCTTATTCAGTAGTGTCAGTAATTAAAATTATTTAAATCATTGATATGAGTGTCTGTGCTTTTCTCAAAAGAAGCAATCACGCCAAACATAATAAATAAATAAATAATGTATATTTGTCTATGAAATGTGCAAGCTTGCAGAACAGGCACTACTGGCAGCCCGAGACCTTGGGGATAAGGAAAAGAGAAAAAAAAGATCACAAAACCTCAGTTTATGATACCATAAAATACTTGTTGTTTACTTGGGGATATACAATAACATGGGGTAAGAAATCCTGTTAAAGACTGTGTGTTTCCAACTGTGTAATTAATCTATGGTGCAGTAAAGGCTGTGGGATATTCCATCTCAATGGCAGTTTGAAAGTTCCAGATGTAAACCAGATTTTTGTTCTTACTAAATATTAAAATGATGAACTGCTTAATAAAAAACTGAAAAAAAAAATATTCCACCATGCATCACACAGCAGAGTACTACAACTTTCTGTCCAGCTGATGGTAAACATGAAAAACATACGCCGTGATTCACAAGCCAACAGACAGTCATGAAAATGAAAATAATATTGTATCATGAATATGCATGGTGTTCCCCAGTCTTCATGTCTAAATATTGGATGTGTGATGAAGTCCGGGGGCCTCTCCCTCCCTGGCGGAATCATAGTGTAAACGCTCATTGAGCAGCTATAAATACAAGTAATCCTGCAGAGCCCTGGGGTGGCAGCATTAGAGCGGGTGATGAAACAGACTCTGAATGAAGAGTCTGCATAAAACTTACTCTACTCAAACAGCAAACATTATTGTGGCTCACTCCACAGACAGATAATGTGAATTAAAATATGCAGAAGAAGCAAAATACTTGTGGCTATAGTTCTCAATAAAAGATATCCGATCAATATGTTGTATTTACAGTATGAAGGTTCTTTTTCATATGAGCCAGAACTTACTGGAAGTAACAATTGAAAAGTTTAACCATGAAAGCATTATCACATCAATAAATGTTATAGCAGCCATCCGAAAACATTGCCCTGTAACTGCATAGACAGGAAGTCTGGAAGTCAGGAAGTGCATGAGTGAGTGCGAGCGCCACAAAAGGTTCAGTGTTCAGTCTCTCTCTCTCTCTCTCTCTCTCTCTCTCTCTCTCTCTCTCTCTCTCTCTCTCTCTCTCTCTCTCTCTCTCTCTCTCTCTCTCTCTCTCTCTCTCTCTCTCTCTCTGTATGAGCCATAGTAATAAAAGTCGTCCTTTCTCTCCTTGGAAATAAATGTTTCAAGGGCACCGTCAGAACTTTTCTCTCCATCATCTATTTTACATTCTGTCTGTGAAAACTGAATCTCATTTCCATTATTATATGTGGATAGAAGAGGAATAATATGAGTGCAAAAATCTGATGCTTCTTTAATGGACAGTCAGTTAGTAATTTTGTTGTTTTCTTAAAATTGATGTAATTATGATTCTAATATGGGCCACTAACCTGCCATACAATATAATACTGTGATTTGGGGGCTCTCTAGTGACTTACTTTATAAAAAGACAACACATTATTTTAAAATTTGGCATGTTGTTTTTTAGAATAAACAAACTCAGCAGAGGAATTACAGTCCTGAAAACAATCGCATGTGTATAGCCTAATACAAATTCCCCCCCCTATTATTCAAACATGTATTTTGCTCACTTGAATATTTCACCTCCACTGGAATGATGTATGTGCAGAGTTTGATACTAGAAGACATTCATCTGTTGAGGGGGGAAATTTTGTCAGCTTAAATCTTAAAGAGGGCGTGCTCATACAAGCATGATTTGTGACATTACAACTAGTTTGGAAACCAATCATGACACAGTATGCAAAATGATGCAGAAACTTGAAGCCTCCAGTACACAGTTACTGAGAATGGACTTTGAGTGATCAAGTTACACTATTGGTCGACCATCCCAATGTTGGACTTTCCCCACTGGCCGTTGTTCCACCCGCAGATACAAAGAACTGCAATGGATCCATTTTTACCAGATTACACAGTGGCTAGTAATTAGTTAGCTAGCATAGCTGTGGCATGCTGTGTGTAGCCTATAGACTGTATATAAATAAGGTGTAACCACAGTGTTTCTGATTTAACAGCAACATGTTGGGCAGGTGTTTATGGTGTTTGTGTGCTCTGAAAGACATAACAGTGTGGATAGAAAGTCACACAGGTCATAGAGTGTTAGTCTAGCATGCTTATCCTACATTAACATATGGGTGAAACCACATGCTTACAGACGTCCACAGACAGAAATAGAAAGAAGCAAGGGGAGTTACCACTGACTGTCCCTCTAACAAATTGGCAACAATTTTCCTCATTGGCCACACATAGTCCAGCCATATACTAGGTTTTGGTCTAGTCTTGTTGCATTAAGCATGCCTGTCAAGTTTTGACTGCTGCCATGAGCAGAAAACTCAATATGTTCACTTAGCCTGGTGTCAACAAAGACAAACAAATGAATATTTCTGCTCTGAAGGGGAAGATGTAATACATACAACAGGCGAATCATTTCGACCTTGAACAATCACTGAGGAAATCAGTTTGGTTTGCAAATGCCATACATTTTTATACTACGCTAGTAAATGAAACAGTGAGAGATAGTAGCTGGTCACCAACTTACCTTCATTTTCTCCATGCAAATATGCCAATGGTGTGTGCCATATCTGGGTCATACCTCCAACCAAGCACACAGACACTGGATTTCATTTTCTATATTGACTCATACAGTATTGAAGAGGAGGAGGATCTGCATTTAATTACTTAGATTACAGAGAAATGGTTCCAACTGGAATAGAAGAAGGCCAAGCATTGTTGGGCACACCATCATAATTAAGAGAGGACAGAAGAGTAGCTCAAAGAGGAAGTGCACGGTTTGTTAATCAGTTCAATTTAAACCTAGTAGACAGATATTCCAGTTTTATGACCAGTGTTTGAAATTTAAAGTTAAAGAGCTGCATGAGGTGCACATGAGACTGTGAGGAGCAGATCAAATGGGGAGATGTTTCAAAAGCCCAAGTGTGTTACCATCAAGACTAAAATTCTCATCGAATAACTTGCAGTTTCATACGTCTTCAATTCCAAACTGTGTTTCCTTCATCAGCCCTTCAACCCTGGAGGCGTCTTCCTCCTCTGCTTGTTGACATTTTTCACCTCCCTTCTCTCTCCTGTTCCTTTCTCCAAATGATATTTTGTAGTTACAAAATCACATTATTCAAATGACTTCATAAATATTTATGGTGAGGTATAAGGGAGGCCAGTGGAGGTTTTTCAGCTCCCACCTTTCTGCCCGGTGTAATTATATAACTGATTGATAACTGAATGTGACAGAATTTTAAATTGTAACAAACCCACATTGATCAATCAAAAGTTCTGCCAAAATGCTCTCTCCTGCTAAAACCATACAAATTGTATGCATGTGGACGCACTTTACTGAAAACTGGCTATAATCCAATGGAAATATTTCAGTCATTATAATGACACAAGATATATTTACAAAAGCAGCCGACTGCCTAGACATTTTGTTTTAGAGTTCATGTGCAAGGTGGATAGTAGTTACAATAGTTCTTGTTCCTTATACAGCACATTTACATGCCAATTAGCAGTATTTGTTAAATGTAATGGTAATAATGATGGTCATATGTCACCTGTCCATCAAGCAGCCTGCTGCTCTGCACACCTGTTCCCAATCATCTCATCAGCCTCCTAACCTGCTGCAGCTCCTTCCTCCCCAGCTGCACCTTATTGGCAAATTGATCTCCCTGTACTCAGTGTTTCCCCTCAGCAGATTGTCAGATTGTTTAAGTGTTGTCATTCCTATAAATTGTTTATCCTCCTTTTCCTGTTGACCGTGGTTAGTTTGCCTTATGGCTCCTCTCATTTTTAGTTGTCCTGATTTTGCCTGTTGTGCACCTCACAGCACACCTGTATAGCCATGAAGCAAAGTCTCTATTGACAATTTACCCTGTCTCTGTGTTTTCATAGCAGCAAGACAACTTGAAGCTTCTCTGAAGAAAATGTAAAATCATTACAGCATCCCAAATACAAACTTGTTGACTTAATAGGAGAGAGGTAACAACAAGCTGGAAGGACAATAACAGCCTGAAATAACTTCACTGTATGAGCTTTAATATGATAGAGATGAGTCAGATGTGAGAACGCTTATTCACAATGAAGACACTAGTGTCAATCCAAACGTAGGACAATTTTAATTGAATTTCAAGAAAATGGGCAAAAGAAAATGTAAATCAATGAGCATTTCGATGTACTCCTAAATTTGGGTGTTATTGCTAATTTATTTTTTATATGCACAGGAAAATGTGCATTAAAAACAAGTGGATTGAAAGGCACTTACAGCTCTAAAGAGACAGCATCTGCAATCATTGTTTCTCCACTCGTCCATGTAGGGTTTTCATTTCATTTGTTACCAAGCTGTAGTTTGCATATTACCGTTATCTCTTGTTGCCATCACGTATTCAAGACCAGTCCAGGTGCTCATTTACAAAACAGTGTGAAGGATGCATACCAAAAGTATAATGGTGTGCACCAGAAACTGATCAATTTTATAAAACTGAGCACTAGCAAGAATACACACTTTTTTCCCTTTATAAATCACAATCAATATGAAAATATGTGCACATTGACAAATTTGCCCACACCTTTTTGCCCACAACTAACCATGAATAGTCAATGCAAAAGCCCACAAGAATACTGATGTGTATGTTGTTCGCTCATTTCAGTTTCTGAACATTAATCTCCACAATAATAAACACAATGCCATGTGTATCCCCTCTGTGGCCATCCATGCATGGTGATGCACTCAAATTATTGTTTCTATGTCGCCACATTCAAGTAGTAGTTAGTGATGTTGCCTCCAGGATGTTTACTATGCAGTAGGCATTATTGTGTTTAGAGTGTGGCTATTGTCTTGCTCACAATTGTCCCGCTTATTTACTGTGTGGAGTTTTTTGTTTGTTTATATACGAGTGATATCAAAACATATTGTATTCCTGTCTCTTTGTGGTACCTGCATGGCTAGATTTTCTCTGTATGAAGTGGCACGTGCATGTGACATGTGTAGTAGCACAGCGGAAAGTAGGGCTCCACCAAAAGCTGCTGCTTAACTCAAACCCGGGACAAACACTATATGAGAACTCATTAAAATCACACTTGATCTATGCATAGTATTCGAATGGTTAATCAAAAATCTACCACTCTACTCTCCAATTCCTAGATATTTGACATAATCTTGGATTTCCTGGATGATAATGTAATTAGTTAGTTGATGTGGTTGATGTAAAAGGCAATCAGTACATTCCAAGTTAATATCCAGGAAAAACAAACCAGACTCCGGAATCCTGCCACCTGACACATCCTAGCATCATCCTGGCATTTCAGCAGTGTTCACAGCTGACCGACCTAACCCATATGTGAGCCCCATACAGTCAGACATTGTCCTCTGAGACAGTCCGTTGCATTAGTGTTTCATTAATATATACATATAATAAATTACAGATTAATTGATTGATTAAGATGTGAGTCAGTTTGTAGCTTTTAAATGATGATTCACTACAAGCACAAACATTTGCTGGCTTGAATGTTTGTGATAAAGTGGATTTATAATTAACATTTGATTTGAATTTAATTTATACACAATGACTTGCCTCAGTCAGTGCTTCAAGTGAACAGAATGAGACCAGAATTAAACATGAGAGTCATTATTTAAGTGAACTGAATAACAGTAATTATCATGTGAGGGGAAAACAATTTTTTCGCATAAAATCCGCATTAATCTTTCCACAGAGATTTGCAGGTGCAGCTGTCACCATGTTAGTGAGTGCAGTGGGTGTGTATCTGTGATCTTACTGGATCGCTGCTTAATTCCTACACACAGTTTTCATCCCCCAAACACACACAGTATGTGCTGTTTTACAACTGTGTCCTCATCCCTCTTTTTAAATTTTATTTTTTTATAGAATAGAAATGCAGCAGGAAATTAGTCGAAGTGCAGTCACTAAATGAGAGCATTTGCCATTAACAATGCTGGTATATATGTTTTGATACATACAGAATACACTGCAGTGAGGATTCAGGTTCCTAAAGAGATTGAAGGTCTGTGTGAAGATGGCATGTTTCCTAATCACCTGCATGGCTTAGATAAACATTGTTTCTCCTAAATGTTGATACTTCAGAGGTTCCTCAAAATGTTAGAAAGAACGGAATTGCCTATAAGGTCCAAAGGTGATGTGTCTCAGTAAATTAATATTGCTATAACCTATGAAGAGTTGTATGTGTTCTACTGTTGGACATACTGAGCTCAGCTTTCTCTCTCTCAGGGAGCTGTAACATGACTACAAGTCTAGTCAGTCTCTCTCAGAGACAGATCCACTATGCCAGGTCACTTCTAACCTCACTGCCTGTGCCACTCTTGAATCTTAACAATGTGGCAGATTAATAAACCTGGCTCTGTGTTGTTACCACCTTGCTAGTAGCAACCAGAGAAAGTAGGTCTTAATTTTTTGTACAGATATGCACATAATTATAGTACTGCTGTAATTTCCAGACAGTTAAAAAGATGCACACTACTGTGTGTGTGTGGCTGTGGTTGTTACTAATAATTAATTCATTAATAATTAATTAAAAATGAAAAAAACATATTTTTCAGAAAATAAAAAGGCAGCTCAATAAAGCTGAAAACATCCACCATGTCTGATCCCCAATCTCATACCATGAGGTTTTACCAAGGTATTTAACACTGAAGTTGCAGTTAAGTCAACAGAGCAGGTAGGGATAAAACGCTGTTGACTTTGTCAATAATCCCGTTTACAGTCAGCAACCTGAAGGCAGTCAAATCAATGTGGAGGGGTGGAATTATGAAGGGGAAGTGTACTAGTTGTTAGATACTTTATACACTGTAAGCCTAGTTCAAGGTCACTGTTGATTTAGTGATCAATGTTGAACAAAAATATGCTGCCGCAACACAGTCTAATCCACTGTGGTGCTTTACAGCAGATAAATAGAAACTACTCCAGGCAACAGCACAGAAGGAGCTGTGAAACGTGGCGAACTCTAACAGAGAACTGAACTGACCCTCGTCTTTCACCAACATAATAGTTCCATTTCATTAAAGCAAGTTGTTCACCTCTCCATTCTCTGCCTCCATGCGAACAACAAGACAACAATAGAAGACATCTTTGTTGTTCAAACAGTACACAAACAATGTATGGTGTTTGATTGGGAAACATTTTCTTCAAATAACATGATTTGTGTGCGTGTGTGTGTGTGTGTGTGTGTGTGTGTGTGTGTGTGTGTGTGTGTGTGTGTGTGTGTGTGTGTGTGTGTACTTCTTGATGTCGAGAAGTTATCAGAGCGATTCTTGTGCAGGGCTGCTGGTGAAGCAAATAAATGTCATTCATATTCAGTCTGTGTTGCCTTGTCAAGTCAAACCTTATTTAACTAAGCTGCAATGACAGCCACCAACATGCACAACAATCAGGACAGCAAGTGATGTTACTGAAAGTGATTTGATGAGTGTGTGAGTTCTCTGTTTGCTTTTTTTATTTTCTTATTCTCTGTTTTTTGTAGTTAATTATATATGTATTATACAGAAAATGTGTTACATCAAGCTGAATACAAAAGAAAAAGCTAAAAATGTAATATACAGAATATAGAGAAGTGTTAAAATATGGCTCAGTGCTGATATGATCATACTGCATTTCTTTATAATGTGAGATAATTAACAGTTAATAAATAACATTAAAAGTTAAGTTGTAATCACACATAATACAAGTCAAATCATCTTTTTACAGGTCTGATGGTTTGATTGCATCATCCCTTTTTTTCAAAACTCAGAGGAGATGATGTTAACATTAATAGCTTTTCATTTGAGGGGTCATTTCTGGTGAGAGGGCAAAATGACTGAGGCTGAATGAGGTTTTATTCACAGAGACAGAGTTAAGTCCCACACGGCTGAGAGCAGTAAGACCTGGCATAATAGATGAGACATGATCTCACCTAGTGGGAGATTCTGCAACACTGGTATTAATAATGGAGAACTTTAGGGTCTGTGGGTTGTGTGGGAGGCCACAAAGGCCAGGGAAAAGCATGCAACACATCTATATTTCATTAGGACAGTCCATTTCATATTTAATACTAGTTGAGCTACAACTCATGGCAAAGTACATTTACTACTACGAAAACATATTATTAGAATAGGTACTGTTCCAGGAACTTTCTTTAAAGCCCCAACCAGTAATCATTTGAGTACATAAACTTAAACTATACTCACATACATTTTTAAAGTTTGGGAGTTAAAGGACAGGTTCACAATTGTTTTAAGTCTATCTTGAAACAATAGTCAGGTGCCCAAATAAACACTGAAGTAGGTTTTTCTTGTCATAATCACTCCCCCTGTTCATACTGACCATTAGAAGATAATCTCAAGCTTCAGTCATTCTAATCACTGGAATCATAAAGATATCTATGAGCATTAGAGTGTTTTAGTGCCAAAACCCCTCTTTTTGTTACTATAGCCTACTTCCACCACAGCTCAACATGGAAACGCTGGCTCAGGAAACACAAAGAGGGAATTTGATGCTAAAAAGACTGTAAATGTGGCAGACTGCTGTAGCCTCATATAAGCTTCAAAAAAACGTTTACATGTGTTTTTACACACAATTACTGTCAAAATCACTAAGCACATTTGAACAGGATATTTTAATAGTCAGTATTAACAGGAGCATGGAAAACCTCTTTCTGTGTCAATAGAACACACTTTTTGGATGAGACTTGAAAAATTGTGAACCTATCCTTGTTTGTTTCCTTTCTGAAGACAAAATGCCAGCTGTGATAAAGAAGTCTGAGCTTGAACAAAGACACAGAGTAACATGAGTTTCAAACTCTGCAGAAATGAAGTAATGGGACTGAGAAACCAGAACCAGCCCCTAGCACTTTAATTACATAAGCTCTTTCTTATGAGGACAATGGTTTCAAGAAGACAATAATAAGCTCTAATTTGATTTTCTAGTAGAATCAATTGAAATTAAATTAGCTACTGTTGCTTCTTGAATTACAAATGTAAATGACGACACAATCCTGCTTCAGTTTTCCCCTGATATTCCCCTTTGTGAATGAGTAATAATATACACTGTTCTGTTGCAAAGCTTTATTGCCACTAGAGAGGCCTACATTATGAAAAGAAGCTTCAGAAGGTCTGTGTTTTATACGGAGAGGGGAGAAGTGGGAGTCTCTGGGTATTATCTAATTAATAATGGTGACTGGATCCTGGCAGCAGAGCATGAGCATTCAAATGAGCCTAAGAGAGAGACATCTGTCAGATAACACAGGGAAATGATTAAATATGTCACCTCTTCTCTCTGTCCTTACTCGTCTTTTTGTCTGTCCATCATCTCATTTCTGCCTAGATGAATCTTTCCAAAGCTGAGCTGTGTTCATGACCTTTATAACCCCTAACCTTCATTATGTCCAAATGTATAAAAGTTGGGTATTGGAATTGATGTGCACATGCTGGATATCATTGCATTATGAAATATACTGTAAGTTTGCTTGTCGAATACAATTAAGGTTGTTGTTTATTTTTTCTATGAATTAAAAGTCAAGCTATGTAAAAGAAAAAGAAAACAAAACAATGGATGGATATTATATGCCAAAAGCACAGAGCAGTTACTACAGTATTTGATCTTTAAAGAGTCTCAGTGCCTGTGAATGAATGCAGTCACAATATGTAAATTATAGAAGAAAATCAGTTAAATTTAAAATTTCATAGCAGAGAATGAAAAGAAAAAATCACTTATTCAGAAGAATACTTGTACACTTTGTAACTATTCACTTGCAAAATTAGGCTGTTTCCATGGGAAAGTGATTTCAGCTCCATTACTTGTCATTCCTGTTGCCACTTTGTCATGAAAAACACACACACACACACACACACACACACACACACACACACACACACACACACACACACACACACACACACACACACACACACACACACACACACACACACACACACACACACACACACACACACACACACACACACACACACACAGACTCACAATACTGAAGGTTATGTGTAAACATCTTCCAGTCAAGTATAAAGTGGACTATCATTCTAAACCAGCCAAGTGTGACCTCTGCTTTGGAGGAAGAAAAAAAAAAATAGAATTGAAAAAATTACTTCTAAGGTATTTTCCCATAACATTTCTGCAAATGTCATTTTTAAATCAATTTAAAGAAACTGCCAAGATGGCACTTGCATCCTTGAGTGACGCCTATCTGTCAAAAGGGGACCTCCATGTACTGCAGTGGAACTTTCACCTAATGAGTTTTTGTTTACTAAAAAATATGTTCTCTGATAATTTAACTTTAATTTTTACCAATATTTAAACATTTCTCTGTGATACAATATTGCAGAAATATTCATGGCTACTTTAATTGATTCATAATCTGCAAGTCAGAAGTATCTTGGCTGCCAAATGTCAGTGAAGACACACACACACACACACACACACACACACACACACACACACACACACACACACACACACACACACACACACACACACACACACACACACACACGTTGGGGACTTAATGATGTCATCATCATGAGAGCTGTCGATGACAACATCACTGTACAATGCTGGTCAGCCCTCAGTGTGTCTAACTGGTAAATATCAGCCTTTACCATCCCTATTGATAAGTTATACATGAAATGTGACATTTGCATTTGACCCTGCCCAAATCTATATCCCCTTGTCTCATACAAGCAATACAGTGACATTTGAAAGGACAGACAAAATATTAGCACTGCGGCATTTTAATTACTCATTGTAGGTGGATCTTAAGTATACATTCAAAATGCTTGGCACAACTGTGCATACTAAACATGAGTTTTCACCTCTTTGCGGGAGTGGAACACTTAAATGGTGAAACAATGAAGAGACTGTTCAAGCTGGGCTGCCACTAGAGGTACACATATACAGGTATACCATGTCTGCCCACTTCTGAGCAGGGGGATTCACTGTATACACACTTAAAAATATCTAACTAGAATCAAACATGTTACAGTCTTTTGCTGAATTTGTGTGAGAGACAACACAACTAACTATTACTGACACAATGAAAAAGAAAAGAGGCATTCAGTGCAAAGAGATGGTAATATAAAACTAGGTAGACGCATGTGTGGTGTATATTGGATGGACAGATAGGTCAGGCCGCAGCATTCTTCCTGCCCTGTCCTTTCTGACAGCAATTAGATGATTTTCAAATGGAGCTGTTAGGATTTAGATCTTATTCAGATGCCATAGTAACAGACAGCTGCAGAACTGGCTGTAAATCTGTCAATTTACCAACAGATGAAAAAGCACTAAACCACAAAATGGACACTTGTGGTTGAATAAATTCATCACTTCTGCAGCCTTTTGGGGAAAGAAATTGACTTTTAGAAAGAGACATCTTCAATTCTAGCAGAATTTATGACTATGATTCAATTTCATGAGGAAAAAAAATTAAACTGTCTTCGCCCATCTTGCCAACAGCATCATTTGTCTCCAAATGCATTAGCAGACACAGAGTCCTTAGGAGCAATACAGCAAGAAAATTGAATAGCAGTTAAAATCCATCTCAGATTAACGATACAACAGTTCTTCCCCAATCAGGTTGCATCTTTCAAACACAGAGCAACAAGTAAGAGAGGGGCTCTGTGCAACAACATCATCCTCTCATCACTGTCCAATTAGAGAGCAATCAGTGGTCCCTTAATCTGGTTCTAAAGTTTCTTTCTTATTAGACTGCATAAGAGAGTAGATGTGATGGTAGCTGGTGAGAAACAGCTACACTAGAGAGAACATTTACTGTGAGGTAGGAATGAGATAAAACAAGATGTGAAAGAGAGAAATTAGAGAAAGACATTTAGGCAGAGATATTTTAAACCTCAGGACTCTCATCTTTGTGTCTCGATGGTGTGTGATCGCCTCAGGGAAGGCAGCCACTGTGTCAGTAATAGAAATGTGAAGCATTTGGCTGAAGACTTAAGAGCAGGACTTTGGATTTGGCAGATTCTATTTTATCGGTTCACACACATCAGCACATTGGAAGATTTACACTGTGGCAAGGTGCCAACCTCTACCTACTAACACAGTGTGTATTACAACATAAGGTCCCAAAATCCACTAATGTTACCTCGACAATGACAAGTCGACAGATATCCATATCAGTGAAAATTGCCTGACTCAGCAGTCTGGATCTGTAAAAGGGCTGTGACTGTGAAGAATTCTGAGCCTATTTTCTCCCTACTGTCTCAGCTGTTCGATATACTTGAGAGTAGAGCAACACAATCAAGTCCGTCCTTATCTGCACTTTGCATTTTGCTGACCTGTATATGCCTCAAGGAAAAACAAAAGAAGAATGTTTCACAATTCTCCATATATAAATCCAAGTATATATACACTGGACTGGAGTTCTTAAGGCTTTAATTGGCTCTTTAAGGCAAGCAGGTATACATAGAAGAGCAGCAGACTTGATATCAATACAAATCAACTGATCAAATACTATTAGCACTATGACAGTGTCACCAAAGCGAACTGTGTTTTTAATCACTAATAGGATCAGTCAACTTTGAAAAATCAGGTTTAAATGACATGTCATCGCACAATTCAAAAACCCTCCTTGTAAACTCTTAAGTTGAGGAAATTAGTGCATTTTTCAGTCCTATGTCACACTATAACTAACTATCCAGTTATGAATCTGGGCTATTTTAAACCACCTAAATATCAGAGAGAACACACAAATTACAACCAATTCCCCAATAACATTTCAAGTGGGTTAAATATAGATATAAAAAACATCAGATATAACTTTTAATGTTTCTTTTGATGTCTCCACTATTTCTGCTACCATGTGAATCATCACCATCATTTGCAATACAATATAAAAATTCACTCCATTCAGAGATAATTGCACAAATTAGATGTTCTAATTGCTTAATATTAGGGGTGTGATGAGTAAAACGTGACGATATTTCTTGTTGAAATGAATGCTGTCATGTCTTCTATTTATAATGTCACGTGTGGATCATTAACCTTGTTACAGTGGGTGCCCTCATTCCAGTTAGTGAACAATCAGCTTCTACCTGCTGGGAAGATCTCACAGTCAACACTAATGGATAAGCAGAGGAACAGCGGTAGGTTGACCTCAGGTATGTACACTGAAAGGCTGAAGTAGGAGGAGCAGGGAATCTAGCTATGGTAGCCCGATGATGCAGAAGTAAAATGAGTCACACTACCAAATTATAACACAGTTTACAAGTCTGTTGTGTATTTATGTGCAATTTACTTTTATTTCAGTTTTTTATTAGCAATGTGTTATTACTTGTGATAATTTGATTCCTTATTTAATTTATATTTATATACTAGAATTATGTATAATTCACTTTTTAGTATTTGATTGTATCTAACTTTTGTATGGTTGATATTTCCATTAATACCAAAATGATCTATCTATAAAATGTCTATCTATATGGGAACATTTTTTACAGTGCTGAATACTGCATATGATAATTGATACTTACTGTAGAAAGTAGAACTGAAGTGATTCATTACAAGATGATTAGTTAAAACATTTCAAAATGCACCTGCTTTATTTGCATTTTGTGAATTTCAAATGAAAGAACAGTCATATATTTTCTCATTGAAGTTTTCTTAAAAATAGACTCGTCTCGTCTCGTCTCGTCTCGTCTCGTCTCGTCTCGTCTCGTCTCGATCTCGTGAACCCAATGTTGTGTCTCGTCTCGTGAGCTGAGTGTATTGTCACACCCCTACTTAATATTCTTTACGATGATGTCACCCCTGTCTCTGTTAGTATGTTAAAATGAGTTAATTACTATGGAACACCCTTTGCAATTATAATGGAGTCCAACATATTTGAACTGACAAATTATAATCTGCTGATTAAATTGACTGTATTTATATTATGCTTTCATCCATAGCATTTTACAGTTTGCCTCACACATGCACACACTGACAGCACACATTGGACGGATAATCAGAAGCACCTTTGGTTTCAGAGTCTTGCCCTAGAACACTTCAACATGTGACAAGACAGGCTGGGGATGAATACTTCCATCTTCCTCCTGCGATTAATCAATGAGTAGAATAGCATTTCTCTAGTCTGTGCTAATCTTATAATTCATAAATGGCATTGTGGGTGTATATGTCTATATGTATGACCTTACACATATTCACATGTAGACAGAACACACTGCACAAAAGATTTTTACACATGGACTAAAATGTGTCAGCTGGCATTTTCAGCTCTACTGGGAGATTGGGCTGTGGCAAACAACACAGCAACACACACACACACTCTGAATAAGTAAGTAATCTGTGCTTCTTGAAACACACTCAGAGATACACAGCTCATTTAGAAAATGGCAAAGAAGGAGAGAGAAACAGCAAGCACACTGGGTACAATATATAACAGCTTTTGAAAAGGAAATACACCCTGCTCATCAGAAGAGACTGTACCACCACGCTGTGCACCAGTGTCGTAGCAATGGTTTGAAATATGATCCTCAGCTTCACACATTGTACGCCCACTCTCCCAATATAGCACCCATTCCCCTTTTTACAGTACCCATTTCTCTCTTTATTGCACTCATTCTTTAGCACCCAGTCTTCCAGTTGAGGCCAATGGGAGTCCTTCCAGAAAGATTCATTCCTCTAGCTGCCCACAAATAAATTGTGTTTTGCTGTCTACAGGAGGCTCAAATGGTCAGCTATTTTTTCTTTGCTGTTTGACTTTAAAATGAATTATAGAATTTTGACAGATAACATTTAAAAAAACAAAAACAACGAAACATGTTTTTGAGGTGAAGGACTCTTAAGCTGTGACTCAGATGTTTGTCTGTATCATCTTATTTCAACCAAAAACCAAAAGAGCTGAGGTTAGCTGTTCTCTTTTTTCGCCTTGATTTTACTTATGTTTTACTTTTGAGAACCCTGCTGTTGTGTCCTCAAGCAAGGCATCAAACCTAATAGCTTTAGTAAACCTCCAGCTGAGTAAATGTATATATATATATACAGTATATATATACGTCTTCATATTCGGTGAGCAGCCTCATGTAGGAAGCTCAGAAAAACCAGCAGTGTAAAAAAAACAAAAACAAGACACATTCTATAAATTGTTAAAATATGAGGAGCGACTAGACTGTCCAAATTATATTTTTGGTTGTTTTGTTGGTTCTGAAATGATGATGCCATACTAATTTCTAATGGACTCATCATTTTGTCATTTGGCAGTCCACTGTGCAACTGTGATACTGAGGACAGTAATAGAAACAATTCCAAGTTGAGTTCCATTTTCTCCTTTCTAGTAAGAGAATTATATTTGTGAATTTGTGGCTACTGCATTGATAGGTATCTTAGCATGACCTAAATAACAAGCCTATGTCTTATTGATCTCACAGATCAATTCTGTGAGATCATACAGCCATAACCCAGCATGCAATTGGGTGGCCATCCTGTTGAACCTGTTGATTAGAGGAGCTATCTGATCACCCTTAGCCCTGCGATTTTGCCATGGAAGCAATTAATCACCTCATTGCTGTGACTGGGAGTGTGTTTGTCCATGTGTGTACGTGAGTGTGTGGGTATATTGGTCAATAGAATAATTAAGGTTAAACTTTGAGTGTTCGAAGTTGAGCCACATTTTTTGTTATTAATTCATTTGCTCAATAATTGGATAACTGCTTAAACTTGAATTTAGACTGAGAAAATAAATATAAAAGTTGTTAATTTTGGAGAGAAAAAAAACTGTGAAAATTCAGCACTGCACTACAGGTTGTGTTTATCCGACAGGTTTCACTCCATATATTTTGTGCTGCACTCATGACTACAGCAATGCAACATCTGATCAGCATACAGTGAGAGCAAAACAGAAGCTAAACTATATTCATAATTTCTCATCTTCGTTGTGAAAATCCATCTCTCCTTTTGATCTCCAGAGCAGAACTCCCAGTGGTAATAAAAGTTTGTGTTTGACTGCAGGAAAGAACAAACACTTTTCAGCAGTTGTATGTTGTTCCTTTTATGTGTAGAAAAATGTGAAGGTTTTCTCTGCTCAGGCGTTGACTTGACATTCAAAACTAAAAGTCAGTGCTCACATCAGTAGACGATCAAGGGTGGGCGCATATTCCGTCCTTATTAACTAACCCATGCCCTTTTCCCACTTTTACCTTTCCCACCGGTTTTCCCTGTTGGTCTGTTGCTGTCATTGTTAATGTTTACAGTCCCTGTGAATATCAAAGTCAAACTCTGTGTTCTCATATGCTGAACTCACAGTGGGAGGCACAAATACAGCACAAAATGAACAAAACAAGTTTTAGCATTACAGAGATGAACAGGGCAGGAGATATTAAAAACATTGTAAGACTGTGAGATATTAAATAAAAATATTTGAATATCTATTTGCATGCACACCTTTGGAACCTAGTTTTACACCAGATTTTAATTAGACTTATCTTTCACCTTTTTCAAATCTATGAAAAAAAAAACCTCTAGTCTCTTTAAAGCAAGTCTTCTTTCTCTTTGCTTTGAAACTGTTTCTTCTGCAGAAGCTGGAAGTGAAAAACCTTGAAACTGAGGTTTAAGTCTCTGCGGGATATTCACATCATTTATTCATCTGTTTGTGTGCACAGCTTGACAACCACACTCATTTGTTTTCCCTGAGGCCATTTTAAATGCTTCTCAGTAGGAATAAAGTATCTAGTGACCAATACAGGCTGTTCTGCTTACCGTGTCTGTAATCCCATCTGGTCTACATTTTCAGCCTCACCGTGACATTGAGAGAATCTGCTGCCAAAACTCTCGCTGTCTTCGAGAAATATTTATTTGCAAAGACGTGGGGATGCATAAGATGTTTATGATCAGTATGAATGACATGCTATGGTTAATGGAGTTTAGAGGTCATTGTCATGACAACACATGTAGTTAAACCAAGAGTTATGTGTTTACTGACTTGCCAGTGTGGATAGTGTGTTTTTTAAATTAATATGTATATGAGCGCCTGTATAGGATGTGTGTTTTTGGGACTGTTACTCAGTGTGTTTCTCAGCATGAGGGCTGGTCTCAGAAAAAGCTGCACCATTAAGTTGCTTGACAGCATCCATCTGGGAAGATGGGACACATACTGAATAATAATGCAGTAAAAAATACATTTTTTGTTCTCTCTCACACACACACACACACACACACACACGTAAACACACCTCCTCTCCAAAGCAATATCTAATGACTTCTTCTCCACTAGTTGACCATTTTCTCCTTCTGCCCTTCTGCCCCTCTCCCCCATCCATTATGAACATTATTTTAGTCACTATGTTGTTAAATGATTCAATCACACATCGGACTACTCTGAATCTACAGGATATTCTCAACAGCAGACCACACATAAACATATTTTTTTACTTTTTTTGGCAGAACATCAAATGTGACCAGAGGCAAGTTTTCAGCCTGTAATGGCACAAGAATCCCAACCAGCAAAGTTACTTTACACTGAGGAAAGACAGTTAACCAAGGACACTTCATCTGCTCACACATTTATTACACAAATCTGTGAAGCAGCACAAATAGGCTCTGACCCTCACGCTGTCAGACAGGAACAGTACAGAGAAGCAAGTGACCTCTGGGTTTATACTCCATACCATCCCCGGCTCTAACGAGACACTCAGCATCTGGAGCTGTAAACACTCATGCAAGACTGAAATAAAATCACACAAGGTTTGGTGGTTTTATGGTCTGCTGTGGAGAACTGGCGTTTAATGGTTTAATAAACACTAAAAATGTCAAATAGACAGTAGACAAGCTAAAAACAGTAGAAGTACCTGCATGTAAACATTAAATGAATGCCGGCAGTGATGCCCGGGTTTGAAGCATGTGTTTTGGTGTATTTCTGTATGAAACCAGTTATTTATTCGTTATGTTACCTTTGATGGTTCTAAACAATAAACATTAATAAGGACATACCTTAGTGTGGGAGAAGCACTGGCATCTGCTTTAAATTAAAGATTAAAAAGAATGAAACACTGTTTTTGAGCCTTTTAATTAACTAGAGAAGGCAGATGATGTGGAGCATTTGCATATTACATACAAGAAACGTCATGAATTTCTATTGTTTGACCAACAACTCTGAATATGATAAGTGACATATCACACCAACCATTGTATGATACATGACAGGGCACAAAATGATGATGAATGAACGTTTGTATGCCAGAGTGATCTCCCTCTCAGTACCACAGACTGATTCTGGATGTTCAGAGTTCCTGTGCCCAATGAATCTACTGCAGTTCAAAAAGAGTCTGGTTGATCTCTTTGAAGAAAGTCAGTAATCTGTGCACTCAGATATGTGATGTTTTCCCCCATTAAATCCTGGAATACTGTTACTATTATTGTACATTAAATAGCCTGAACACTCCATTACATATTGATGCACACATTGAGCACAATAACTAAACCCACTGTGAGCAGATGACAGCTTTGACTCATCAGTAGAAAACAGTTTCTGATGTGTACCCAATGTAAGAATCATTTTAGTTTATAAAAGCAAAACAGACAGTTCTGCACTCTTGTCACTGTAGGGGAAAACAAGTCCTCCTCATTAAATTCACTCATTAGAGAGGAAGTTAGCATTAACTCTACAAAGTGCACTGCACTCATGTCTTCCACTTAAAATTCAGTTAAAAGCTCCTGACTTCCAGGTGCCTTGGTTTACAATTATAATGTCCAGCTCACTGTGTGTGTGTCCTCCAGTAAAACTGTGGACATTAGTGTGAGAAGCAGCCATTATGTCTGACTGTAAAAAAAAGAAAAGGAAATGTTTTGTTTTCATTTCTAAGGAGAGATGATGAGAAGCTCAGGTTTGCAGTTACAATCTGCCATTTTGTCAGTGCAAAAACATCAAATTGTGACAGCTTAACTTATTATTGTTTATATAGTTTCTGATATTGAAAGGGATAGCTGAGAATGACAGTTAAAAACATAATTTACCTGTGTTGTTATCCTTTAAATAGTAAAAACTGTGGCAGAAATAAGAATGGTGTTGTGATAATGACACATTCATGAATTCAGATAATTAGGTCAACTTGAAATGCGGTGATCTAAGTGTCAAGTCCAAATCCTTCTTAAAGTTATACAGAATGATTAAATCCTGAAGTATAAAATCTCAATTTGAAATAAGACAGGTGCTGTGATGCCTCTGGCTGGTGCACAAACAGATCACCACTTCAGAGCAAATAGACTGAGCACATTACTTTTCCCTAATTAGTTTGAGTTCACCACACAATACTGTATTTCTGTCTGGATCCAAACAACATCTGGCTCCTCTGAAGTGCTTTTAGGTTTGCTGATGGCACAGAGCTTGATGAGGATGAAGTCAATACTGTGTCTACTGTATTTCATTTGGAGAGAGAATGGAGAGGGTGTAATAATTTCCCCTGATTAGTTAGTTAGTTTATTATCCTTTCCAAAGTTCTTTGTGTATGTGGCAACTGTCAAATACTCAGACAAATACAACCACAACATAAAACATATTATAATTAAAGACACATATTTAACAACTAAGTGCTCCACAACATCATCAACAATCAAGAATTAAGTACAACAAAATGCAAGTGACACACCTCATATCATCAGGATTTGTTTACCAGAGCTATACTGGAAGGTATAATGAATCTCTGGGCTAACCCTAACCCTAAGTCTGCAAAGGTGGTATCCTGTATCTCCATCCTGATGATAACAACTTGTCTTCACCATACAGAGGGTGTGATATATCACTGAGGATTGCCTGCCCTTTACCCGGCACTCAGGATTCACAAAAAGTGTCAGTGTGTTGTTAACCCGCAATCTTGCTAGACATATTACTGATCTTGTTGAGTTTGTTCTTGTTAACTACATAGAAATTCCAATCAATGAAGCACTAAGTTAGATTACTCTCCACAATTAAATGATGATATCTTTCATCTCCAAAATGTCAAAGCTTCCACATGAAGTATAATCATTATAATCATATACTGTATGCTGTGTTTAAATCCCATGACAGTTTTACCTCGATTACTATCCATAGATATATAAATTTACAACTTTGATACAGTCATCATTAATGGCTACATGTTTTAACCTTCCCTTAGTTTCCTTGGTATTTAGCATAGACTGTATATAAGAAATGGATGTACCATCTGTGACGTCACCCATTGGCTTGTGGACTGCTGCTCGGAGGCCAATAGTTTCGGATCTGAGCAATGCCATCTTGAAAATTTCAGGTGCATGCCGGGAAAAAATAAAAACACGGATTCTAATTATATGGGCATCAGGAAGGGCATGAGGCGGAGCGGGGGAGGTTGCAAGGGCTGGATCTACCACAGTCTACACCAGCAACCTGGTGATGCTAACCAAATTAGCTGTTACGACTAACTATAACCACAAAACTCCAGAGAAAACTGTCGGTGTGAAACAAGTTCACAGCTATTTCCTGCAGTCTATCTGTCTGCGCTCCTGAACCTGTGAATCAATCAACCTGTCAAAAAAGGACCACCCATCTAATGATTCTGGTATTCACCTCTAACTACAACAGCACAGACTTTCTATTAAAATATGCAGTCTTATAGTATTACATGCAGATGAGAAGTCTGTACAGTATACAAAAGAATGTCTTCTGTGTTCCTCCCCTTTATATATGCAAATTGCAGTGGGCCAAGTTTGCCTTGCACCTCACCGAAAACAGAATCAAGCACTTTCCTCTCAAGACTCTTCATTAGAATAGATGTTAAGGCTACAGGACATCTGAACAACTGGACCAATCATCTAAGGCCTGTGGTTTTGATGATTTTGGGACAGGCAATAAACGATTCCCAGGCTCTGGGAACACAGTCTGTATTAATGAGATCAGAAACAAGTGACTGCCATCAAAACTAAGCTCTTCCCTATACTCCTTCACCCTACCCAATTAATCTAGCCGGACCAGCTGCCTTTCTTCTGTTAATCCTTTTAAAAGTTTGACAAACTTCCTCCGCTGTTATGATAACTTCCTGACCAGGGCCAAGTTATTGCCTAATTAAATTCCACTCAGTGTTGAGATCTGATGTGTCAAACCTACCATAGAATTTATTTAATTCATTTGCAAACATCGCATCATCCCTGTGATTACCTACAAGTGATTTTCTTCTTTTTCTGTCCTATCGTTGTGTCATTTCCCGCCATGCCTGCCTTAAGTTGTTCTCCCTCATTTTTCCTTTCTATCTTCTGCTAAAATTGTTCTTTACACCTAATGACAATTTGCCCAATATCCTTCTGCATGACTCTGACCTGCCTACTATCACCCTGCTGAAAGGCTTGCTTTTCTTCCTCAGTGCTGCTTTAAATTCTCCATTATTCATGTTTTATCAGTTGGGGAAATCTTAATACATTTTGTTGGTGTAGCACTGTTACCATAACATTTAGCTTGTCCAAGTTCTCACTTCTATCTATAAAGATGTCCTGTGATGTACAGTCAAAACATCCCCTCGCAGTCTACTGATTCATCATTCCATGTCTGGATGGTGCTCAACTCAGGCTTGCTGGTTTTAAGCCGCTATTAATAGAGAGCGACTAAGTGGATAGCGTCGGGGTCTGAGTCACTTGGTGCAGGTTTGGATAACCCCTATATACATTCTTTATGCTCTCTCTCTCTCTCTCTCTCTCTCTCTCTCTCTCTCTCTCTCTCTCTCTCTCTCTCTCTCTCTCTCTCTCTCTCTCTCTCTCTCTCTCTCTCTCTCTCTCTCTCTCTCAATCCTCAAGTGGCACAGATAATATACTGATGGAAGTGGGGCAATACCTGTTTTGTACAACATCAATTGAAATATCCCAATACAAATTTAGAGGCATCAGCAGCAGCGTTTCTAACCTAAACTCAATATCATATATTACATCTGCAGCAGGCTGAGCATTCGCTCCTGGGT
Source organism: Scomber scombrus (assembly GCF_963691925.1). Lineage (NCBI taxonomy): Eukaryota > Metazoa > Chordata > Actinopteri > Scombriformes > Scombridae > Scomber > Scomber scombrus. Next base: position 8,654,540 of record NC_084974.1, read on the forward strand.
GAATATAGACAACAGTGATAAATAACTGTCCAAACTTCCTACGGGGAGGTAAAAGGCTCTAAATGACTGGGACAGAAGTTCAATATACTCAGAACAGTATGACTCTCAAAGTGTGTAGTTCTTGCACCATATATTATTTACATTGATACACACACATACCACCTGCTTTTCTCCCCTGTCACTAGTGGATTATGATCCATTCTCCGATGGTCACTAAACACTGTGGCAAAAAGTGAGGAATTGTCAATTTAAAAACACATCACTGTCAGTAGAGGTGGCATGCTACCACAGACCCTGACCCTCCTTTGCACCCCTGCTTGCTGACCTCTGTGCCTCCTTGCTGCAGATGTATTCACTCTTCTCCTGCACTCCCTTGGCAGTTCCATAGTCATCATACTGCCTCAACTTCCAAAGTTGTTCCCAACTGTACTGAAAAAAGCCAATGACTGTACCAGTGTGCTCAGCTGTGGAAGTGTTTTTAATGTCGGAGACAGAGAAAGCAGTTGGAAAACAAACATCAGCCAGCACATGTGCGCTATTAGATACATCTTTAGTGCTTCTGATGTGTTTCAGGGATTGGATAATCCATGACCAGTAGTTGGTGTCACACTCTGATTACGCACACAAACAAACAAGCAAACAAACATATCTGACGTGCCGTAGACAGCCGTTGCCACTGTGCAGCACAAGTAGGTTGGATGTTTTTTCTCATCTTGTTCTTATCAAGATGAGAATACATTGGATGAGTTAAGAAGCTGTTTTATTTTCCAGTAAGATCAAAATTCCTTGACTGTATGTGGACACATGAATGGTACAGAACTGTTTCACCCTGTCTCAGCCCACATTACACAGTTTAATAGAGGGTTGGTGCTATTTTAAAATGTCTGTTCTATCACTACAAAGGTCAGTTTTAATATGTTGCTTCTTTAGAAGGAAATAACAACCCTTAAATACGCAGAGCTAAATACATGCAGTGCAGGGAAGAAGAGATGTGACAAAACTACAGAGTCTCTGGTTCAGATCATATTTGAAGTCTGTTCTGTCATTAAAGTTCACTCCACAGGGAGCTTTTCCATCTCGCTATTGCTGTTATGCAACTAAATTTCTAACTCACTGCCTTTCTAATAAACTAAGTACGATTCATATTGCAGGACCCTGTTAGCAGTTCCCCCATGTGGATGAGCTTCCTTCTGATCCTGTGTCACAGCCTCAGGAAATCACACAGCTTTGAACAGTCTGTTTGACCCGCGCATGTTAACATCGCTGAGTACGCTGTCTGCATCCGCACTTCATTCACGTAAGGAGAGCAGACTGTTTGCTGTCATCATCTAGCTCAGCTGAAATCCATACAATTAATAAAACACACAAACCTTGATCTCTGTGCTTAAGTAGAGGCTGGCGGATAAACAGGTGTTTGTGTTTGTAAAATCAGTGTAAGCCTTTGATAAGCTATCAGTAATATTTTATAATACCCCAAATCCCAAAATGACCAACATGAAAGCCTTTGAAAACATATTGCATGAGATTTATACATTAACACAGCGCCATGCTAAAGTTAGGTCACAACGGATAATTCATTTACCAGAAAATCGCTCCTGGTTTGATTCCTGATGGAGACCTTTATTGAATGTCATGCCATTCAATCCCTCTACAATGCAATTAATAGCATCAATTAAACCAAAACCAAAAACAACACAAAAAGCATCACTTCCAGTGCTGAAATATGTCACAGATCTTCTCGCACAACTCAACCTGCACTACACACCTTACAAAGATTCATTGAATAAAATAAGAGATAACTGAAACATAACTTTCAACATGTCTTAATCCTACTACAACAAATAATTATCCTTCCTCTGCCTGATTAGCATCAGGATGAGATTTACAGCATGAGATGTGTCTGCTCTGTTGATGCATGTGTTAAAAAAAAGCAGATTGTTGTAGCAACCAAGGTTGTATTGATCAAGTTTTGTTAGTTTCAAACTTAAAACCTGTGTGTACCAATGATGCTCAGCACACAGTGATGTTTCACCTCATCAACATGCACACACACGGATGGTAACACTTTAGAGCTGCCTTTGATGTCAGAACAAGTTTGACTTTGTGAGAACAGTGTAATGGCCTGTCTCCCTCCATCTGTATCCACAGACAGAAGGGCTCTAATGTCACTAACTTGACCACCCGGCGAAACACAGCATACAAACACACTCAAATATTAACTCTCACACCTCATCAGTATAATAACTCAGAACTCATGTGTTTACCTGTATTTTAGGATCCACGGAAGAAGATGTGAGATGGAGGAGATCGGGAGACAGGAACCCAAAGACGGAGAAGAGAAAAGGAAAAAAATACAGTTAAAAAAGCAGACTCAGCTTAAAGCCATTGATGCGCATAAATAAACACTGAGTTTATGTTACAAAATGAATAAAGGTGTGGTAAAATGAAGAGACGTATTGACTTGTTTGGCTTATGAGAGAGCTAATTATTTTTGAGGTTGTGTCCCTAAAAAAACCTGACAGTTCTATAGCTCAAACCAGATTTACCTGAATGTTAAGCAATGAATAGTGTTCTTATATATTCATTGCAATAATGTTGGGAAAATGTTCACTCTTCAATGTACTGCCGGGTTATATTTTACATCTACTCTGAGATATGATGACATAGTGCCAGATTTTTACTTTCCCCATCAGCACTCTGCTTTCCTACACTATCTTTTAAGATGACAGCTGTAACTGCTTTTCCAAAGTGTGCAGCGCATATTCTAACTTCCAGAGGTGCAATAATATCAAAAAGCCTCTCTGACATTATCACCATCATCTACCGAGCGAGAAACAGAAAGAGATCCAGTGCAGCAATTTTATGCTGATGGCTCAGCTCAACATGGGGAAAAAAAGACATAATTGATCAGAGATAGGGACATTCACAGCAGACAAAATTTCAGCATGGATGCACACAACATAAAAAAAGGTTACCTGTAAAATTAACATTTAGTCACAAATTAGGTATCTATAAAATTTGCATTTTAACTGTTTCTGATTCAGTTCAGCCAATTCAGCTGCTGAAATCTGTCACTAGGTGTCCTTTGTCATCGCCTAATTAGCTGATTCTTCCTAGAGGAAGAGAAGCTGACAGGATCTAGTCCATGCCAGGCTGAAATAGTGTGTGTGCCAGCTCTGCTTGGCATGGCAGCATGAGAGAGGCTGGCCTCCAGTCAGGCCTGAGATGAGGTGAAGAGGGCTCGGTCATATTAGCAGATAAAGCCTGAATAGTTTGATGCTTAACGCTCAGTGGGATGTAGAGTGGAAACCAACATAAAGTGGAACTCTGCATGATAGTAGTAATATATTGTCTAAGTGCAAACATTACTTGCCATATTCAGACCTGGAACAACCTTGCAGAGGTGTGTTCATTTGTATTCAGTAAAACAGTAAAATTCCATTCACAGCTGTTACGGTCCTTCCTCTGCATCTGCAAGTGATGAGCAAGTGGCCATCTATGCTGACCCTCGACACTGATTGGTCAGGCGTCTCAGAGACAGAGACTGATTGTAACGGCAAAAGAAACACATGTACATCAGTGTTCATGAATTTATGGATGAATCTGGGTGTGTAGAGGGTGGAATCTGAGGCTGACCCACATACACACATTTACAGGTAGACTATTATACAGGGGAACAAAGAAAGGGAACATTGCCCGAAGGGGTGCACATGGTTTTATAAATCAGATTTTTTTTTTAGGCACGCCATTTTCGGCTTTTGTGCATACATATACTTTTAGTATGGATCCTATGCACTGTTTTGAAATGAGACTCCTAATCAGTCTGATCACTGGCTGTGATTGGCCACTGCAGCATGATGTCAGGTTCTCAAAAAGTTGATTCTGGTTCAATTTTCTCGCCATAGGCTGCTAACAGCCTTCACTGCTGCTATCTAAACACATTACCTCCATTCCATTCCAATGAATAGCTGATTTGGTGTGAATTCAGCCTATTTCTTATTCTCTGTGGAGCAGTTGTGTCACTTTTCTGTTTCAGAAAGATGAACTAAAATTCTATGTGTCAAAGAACCCTTTCAGTAAAGGGATGGACTTTTCTCACAGAAAAAAAACTACCGGAAAGTTCAGAAGTTAAAAAAAAGGGGCAGACAGGAAAGAACACATTATTCATCACAACCCACAAATGACCGAGTACTGATGGGAAAAAGAAAAAAAAACTCTTGAAACTTGCAGTGTGAAGGAGAGAGAACAAAGTGATGAACTGAGACTGAAATCACTACTGACTAAAATGTCTCCTCTACGCTTTTTTTTTCTCCCGACAGCACATGATGTCTCTATCTGTATTGTGAAAAATGTGTAGGTGTGAGGCTTCAGAGGATCTTTCTCCATCCGTATGAAAGAGCAAAAATCTAAAAGCATCAGGTTTGTTGGAGAGAACTTTAAAACTTGTCAGGATGACATTAGATGCAGATAGAAAGAATCAAACTCATTACCTGCTCTGTAGTAAGCTCATTACTGCTAACTAACCAACTAGTACAGAGAGTCCGAACAGCCAGTAGGCTACAGTATGTACCTGTATCTGATTCTTCAAACCTCTCTCTTAACTAGTCAGCAGGCACAGCTCACTTTTTGTCACTGAAAAGGTTCCATTTACAGGTTTTAGTGAATGTGAGGGGGCTTATTATGGACTAGGGAGAACACAAAGACCTTTCACAGTCATTTCTGCCATCAGCCGGCAGACAAACTCTAATCAGAAAGCCTCTTCACATCATTCTGACAAAGAGATGCAGCTCAGTTCAGCCTCTACAGCTCTGAAGGGAAGCAATTTAAATACTGCTGTTACTGTGCTTTAGTGGCAACACAACAGATTCAATTTAAAACTTTAGGCATCTATTATGGTTATTATTTGTTTTTGTTTTGCATGACAATGAATTGGGATGAATAGCACAATTATAGAATATTGTTTCACTTGATTTTACATTTTTATAGAAGCGAAAGAGAGAGAGGGAGAGGCTGTCATGACTACATTGTCATTAACTGGATGTTCCAGAAAAACTGACCAGGTCAATATAAACTTGCTTTAAGGTTCCTCAAAATAACTAATGTAAGTGTTTGTTATGAAGGCTTATTATATAACTCAGTTAAAAAGGGATAGACAAAATGATTCCCTGAGTCCTACTGTACTTGATTTTTTGCTGAGCTTGCACCCTACAAACTCCAGCGGACTCCTGCAGAGTCAGAGAATCTCTCTGGGGGGTGTACAGTCAGACGAGGAGCAGACTTAAAGAAAAAATGATTTGTTATGATTATGTGGGGCGAAGCGACAAATACTAGTAATTCAAAGTTATTAACACACATAAGGGGATATGCCAACAGTTGGTTACGCCTATAAAAGCTGCCATAAATCTACTTCTTAAATCCTGACCTTGCCCAAACAAAAAGCAGAGACTGAGCATCCTCATTTGGCCTTAATGTATGCTTACATTGCATCTACTTAGGCTACATTTTGCTGGCATCAGAATGCCATGACCCACTCATTGGTCCAGCTCCGATCCGCTATCTTACTCTACTAGTATTACAAATAGTTACTAGGTATATCTAATGCACCTTTAGGCTGTTCTGTAATCCTGCCCTCACCCAAGCAAAGAGCAGATAATCAGCTGCTTAGTCAGTCCTTATATCTTGTGTGCTAAGCTAAACTACACTGGCTGACCCATCTGGCTATAAACAATTGTATTTACATTGTCTTATAGTAACTAGACAGTCATTTTTGAGTGCAGAGTTACACATAATCCACAGTTAAATATGATTTTAAAGGAGGAAAGCAGGAAGAAAGATAAACACTGTCACATTTCAACTACTGATCTGATTTAACAGCCGACAACATTTTCTAACAAACATCATCCTGGTCATCATGTTACACACTACTGTCAAGTGAAGATATTGTTTGTTTAATGTCTTCCGCTAAAAGTTTTGATCTTATCCCCTGTTAATATCAGTCAAAACAAACCAGGGTTTTCTGTCAGTGGAGGGCTAAACCAATAAAAGAATGAGATAAGAGAATAAACAGTCTATGATTGACTCTCAGTAATACCAAAGCTGTCAGTTTGTTGGTTACTCCAATGATCTTCTTCCAACATTCAGTTCATCCAGCAGCACTGATTGAAGATCAGTTCTTCTGTTCTGACTAACATATCTTGAGTGTAGACTGTGTTCTTCTTTTCTGATCCAGCTGATAATGTGTCTCTCACATTGTACTGATGTAGTTGTGACGGGATAAAAAATGCATGTGCATGTTATATTTAGTTTTTTATATTTATTGCACGTTTTAATAGAGTGTTATGTGTGTGTTTGTTGTGATTTTAGTCATCCCTTTTAATTTGTAATTGCTTGTTGCTTTTAGTCTGTTGTGAGGTGTGTTTTTAAAAATGAACTGTGATGAGGCTGGGAGCGCCACAACCAACCCCTACACTGACCTATTTACCTGATGAGCGACCTGTGTGGGGATGCACCACACAATCAAGACAGACTTTTAGTGGGACAGAGCAAAAGGAAGTGTAGAAGCAAATATAACAGTCCAATAATTCGTTATATTTAAAAGTTAAAGTTTCAGAAGGTCCAAACAGGAAAATCACCAAGAGTCGTCCGGCTGAATGTAGTTAGAGTTTTATTCGTCGACGAACAAACATCCTCGGAACCAAAACAACACAGACAGCGTCTATGCAGAAATGATACGAAGAGACATTTCAGATAAATGTTTCCTTTTATACTGATCATTTTCTGGCCATGGGAAATCCCCTTTACCCTAGTCAATTTCAACCAATCAGATTCTATCAACAACTTTTCTTGGCATTAAACTCATAACGGTCTTTTCATTCCAAACTCCAGTCACAGGTGCCTGGATTGTGTGGAATTGAAACTTCAAAGTGCCACACACAAGGGTTATTGTCAGTTCAGTTTTTTATACAGGAGACACTATCCCAATTATAATATTGTTTCATAACTTTTGTTTCTGCATTCTTTTTCTTTTTCAAAAGATTAAAATAAAAGTGTAATACATTTAAACACATATAATTCAGGGTATGTTTATCAAATCATTGATGTGCTTATTCATTCAGTAAGTGCAGAATCACATACCCCTCTTCTTTCATCATAATGCCCTCAGTTTTGATTATCTTTAGCAAATAACAATCAATAATCAAGTACCCTTTAAGCAGATACAACATTGTTCATTGTTAGTATTTATCACCCAAAATTTGACACTACAGAAGGAGCAGGGGGAATGCGGGTCGCAGCAGACGTAGGAGAGAGCAGTTATCAGAGAAGCTGTCCTTCTGGGAGCCAGTAGCCAGCACCGAACCACGAGAAGTTGCGTCCGCCAACGCTATTTCACTCAGGCCTGGGTTGGCAGCGAGATATCTGCTGCATTTTTACTCTCCACTCTGGTCCCCTGATTGTTTTTTTCAAACCTGTAAGCCTTTCCAGAGTCCTAGGCTCTGCCAATTCCTAGGTGGCATTGTCGGTTTTTATGTCTAAATTTGATCATTTACTTTTAAGTACAGCCCATTTTTAGTTTCTGGGCCTTGCCACATAGTGACCGTTGAAAAGATGAGAGCAGTGTATGCTTAATTTAAACAGAGATCATAAAATAATGTGAGACTAAGATGGTTTTTAAAAAAACGAAGGAGAAAGATTTAAGGATAGTGTTAAAACAGATGATGAAGCGGCTTCTCTCTGGTCATGTTCATTTTTCTAACTAAAACTACTTAGTAAAAGTAAGAAGAAAAGAAGTGATGGCAAGTGACCTTTTGGAAAGAAGAGTATTACTTGTTTCTTGCAGTCCAACATTTAGATGAAATCTGCATCAATGCTTAGATATGTCTACACCACTCAAATACATACCAGTTACAGAGAAGAATTGATGGTAATTGATGATATTCATTCAAATGTTTTGGCAGAAACATTCTCTATTATGTGTGTCAGTTAACACACATTTAGTAGTCAACCAGAGAAGTAAGGGGAAAGATTGAGGTTTCTTTCAAAACCATCATCAGGTACTCTAGCTCTATACTGTATCTGTAACAAAAACAGAGTTTGAGGGTTTTTTTTTCCTGAATCAAATGTTTCTGCTGCTGTTTTCTTCTCGACAAGAAGTTTAAAAGAAAAATTAAAAGAAATGCTGAAGTCTATTCTTTGTTTTTTCTCTCTTTTCACTCAGAGAGGTCTTGACTCTGGATAATTTATGAAAATGGTGCCAGAAATGGTTTACTCTTTGTTTTTAAAGGTTCCAGTTAAAGGTTAGAAAGTGTGTTCAGTCTGCTAAATGCCAATTGGCAAGCAGCCAGTCAGTCAGCTAATGCATGTGGTGCTTGTAAAATGTCTGTTAAAAATATGCACCAACTACTCAAGCAGTTCCTGGTAAGTATCATTTATAAAAATGTATGTGTGGATTAGATAATACTGTCTGATGTCCAAGAAAGCTGTGCAATTGTTGAGTAGGAGTACAGATTAAATTCTATGTAAAGCATCAATAAGTATGTGTTCTGAGTTTTTCACACCAAAGCATAATGTGTTATTAATTTGACTGATTAAAATAATCACCAAGTATTTAAAATTAGGTGGAATGGTGGAAAAACAGCAGCGCCCCTATAGCGCCATTGAGCTACCGAGCCGTTACATCCTCAGGGCTACAAAAACAGTGAATAACTGTTTAACAGCCTAACTCTTTAATTTTAAATTACTTAGTTTGCAGTCTTTTCACATATTTTTCAGCAATTATTTTCTTACAATGTATCACGTTTCTCAAAAGAAATCACTCTGAGTTTCCTTTAAAAAGACTTAAAATAGGTATTTTCAGAAAGAGACCTTGACTGAAGTACAATTAAGCTGCCATTCAGTTACTACAGGTCTGATGGAGCATTTGTTCCTGACCAGCAAGATACTGCGTGCTGAACAGCAGGGAATGATGCTTTACATTCACTGCCTTCTGAAAGTGTCTTTGCTAAAGCCACATTCCTCTGATATTCATAAGTAATTAAATTCCTCAGTGGTGAGCTCAAATGGATCATATTTGCTCCTGGCCTTGTATTTATCGGTGCTAAGAGGAGATTTTTATTTATTTATTTATTTATTTTAATTGTTAAGCCATTTAATGAATGTGATTTGCTGCTTGATGTCAAACAGATCGTATCATCTTCTGGCTTGTGTGTTTTTATGATCCTCCTGGGGACAGGTGTTGCAAATTAGCATTAGCTATAAACACTATGATACTTGCATCAGACAGTTGTTCTAGCCTTCCTATGTATATTGTATCAGCCCCTTAAATAAACCATAATAATGATAATAATGAGCTGGGAAAACAGGGACCAAAATAACACTGGGGTGTTTTCACACTTGCACTGTTTATTCTGGTTGAATCAAACTCTGGTTCGTTTCACCCCTTGATGCGATTCGTTTGGGTAGGTGTGAACACAGTAATTGAATCCCAGATGTGGACCAAAACAATTGTAGCTTGTTTGTGGTGGGAATGTGATCCCACCTTGATCAGACCCACCACCAAGGTGTACTCCACAAGTTTCAACAAAAAGGCTCCGGTAGCCAGATGAGTTTTGTCGTATGTTAATGAGCAAATTTAACAGTTGCTAACAACCACGTGGAGAATGAATCAAGTTTGGACCTGGTCTACCACAACATAGTATGTGGTATTTGGCCAGTGGACCTTCTTTATGTTCTTGCTCCTGCCCCAGACACACCTGACCAATGTTGACCAACCATTTTCACATTGTTTGTGGTGCTGCATTTTGGCTCGCTTGTGAAACGAAACCAAACCAAGAGGACCTAAGTTCACAAAGTCATCAACTGATTCGGACCACAGCAACAAACTATAGGTTTGAAAATACTCTTAAACTAGTTGTTGTTGGTAAAGACTAAATAAAAACCACAGCTATCCACAAAAGACTGTTTACATTGTGTTATTTTTTAAAGATGATTTTGTGGCATGTTTGCCTTCATTAGACAGCTGACTGTACAAAGAAAGGTAAATGCCATGTGACTAAGGTCTCAGGTCACAATCAATCCTGCTCATAACAATAAAATGTATTGCATCCCATTTTCTTAATTAACTCAACCATATGTCTATCTCTAGCTGGAAAACCAAAGCATTAAGCTGTGAGAGGCTAAAGGTTGTGTAGAGCTGCAGGTTGCAGCTGTTGATTCATTTGACTTGATGACATCTCCAACATAGTATGTGTTGTATTTTTGATTGTCGTTGTCGTCTCACTGAAAACACTTATAGAGACTTGAGGGAGGAGCAGAAGTAAAGAGAATGCAGAAGTATATAATAAGACAACTACTGACAGTAATAAACTCATACAAACTCATGAGAGGCTCATCCAGAGACTGTGGTTAAAATGCTGTTTTACTGCACTGTTACTTCACTTTCTGAATGGTGTAATAATTAATGTGGGTTTATATGTAAGATGCAGATCCGATCCACTTGTGTACATGAATTTTAAAAAAATCAGAAGTCAAATTAATCTGAAGTGAAGTTTTACACAATCAATGGGTGACTTCCATTAAATCTCTACAATCATCTTTATTGTACAGATCAATAGCAGAGTACCTGAGGTCTGGTAGAGCAGACAGGACAGGACAGGCCAGAAGGAGGAAGATAAGAAACAAAGATCAAACACCAAGCAGTGATTCTGTCCTCATACTAACAGATAATGTAAATGCTGCAGGAATAAAACGTTTTCAGTGTAGAGATATCATCAACACATTTCAATCTTTGCTTATCATCTCTATTTTCCAAAATATCAGCTTCAGATCAAAGCCAACGATACACTGAATATGATAAAAGAAGCAAAAAGGGATGCTGGCTGTTAAAAGAGAAAATGATCTTCTTTGTGTGTGTGGTTTGGTGTTGTCTGATGTGTCCTTCATAAAAGGAACCACTTCAAAATTGAAATTAAGTTTCTCTTCCTGTATTCAAATGTTCTCTCTTTCTCTCAGGAGGAAAAAACACAACATTATTAAACAGCATGTCACCTCAGCTCATGCAGGTCTGTGCTGTCTGTCACCTTCTGTATACTGGACATGAATGCGGTTGAAGGCTCAACTGAAACACTTCATTTATGGAAGGCAAAAATGCCCTGAAGAAGGTCTGTTGTCTGAAACACATACAGTCTCCAAATAAAGTGAATAAGGAGGAATACCAATGTGTTCAAGTGATCCTTTCATGATTCAAGATAATTACGTACTCTGATAACCTGGAGTTAATGAAGGTGTGCAAACTTTGATACGAGTTGATGTTTTTGTCAATGAAACACAACAGAATGTTTCGGTTTTGTAGTATGTGCCTTAACCATTGGCTTTTTTCATGAAACTCTGACGAAGATCTCAATGAGGTCAAACTGCTTATAAAAAATAGCATTTATGAAGAAGGGATTATGGTTCTGTCCTTCTGCTAGGAAACATTTTTTAACTTTTCACCCTCTGTCATTATCACTGATATACTCTCTGACTCACTGCCACTCATTTCTTGTAAAGTGTTTTGTATTCAATGCAGTGTGTTGGAGTTAATCACAATATGTAGCCTTGAAGCTGCTTTCAAGGCCAAGAGAAACATACAATCATTATGATTTCCACATTAAGAACAGGCAGCGATACAATAACATACTGTACATAGTATTGATCAGTTAAATTGTTATCTAAGAATACAGAATGGTAACTGGAAGTAACATGGAACTTGTATATATTTTGAGCCATTATCATGTCCATAGAGCCACATATATGTTACTGGTATAATGATAGTTCTGGTCGGCCACAGGCTTCCAGACACAGCATTATTCTCCATCTGAAATTGAGACATTTTTGACTGAGAAATGAGAAATATTCCAACTGTTCACAAACTGAGTCAGTCAGTCACTGCAGAACTGTTAAGTAAAGGTACAGAGTATTTTCATCTTCACATGATCAACTCTGTAATCATATGAGCAGATATAACGTTTATCATGTTCACCATATTAGGTTATCATATTTACATCCTAATATTTGGTAATTGGCAACTTAGCTTACCACAAGGCATAGGAGAGGCAGATGAGTATATCATTACTTTTGCAGGTTGTTGGTATTGCGTAAATTACAATTTTGACCTGAGGATTACTGAGATTACAATTCATCCTGAATGTGTTTATAAAAATGTATGGCAAGCCACCCAATGGTTATGTCAATCTCATGATGTCCTTATGGTCAGCTTCATTTAACAGACAATTTGTGATATGCAAGAGCTGTCTGCTAGAGACTGTAAAAGAAGGAGAGAGGAAAAGGTGTGTTCAAATAGCTATAAAATGATACTACTGCTCAATGCTTATCACTTGGCACCTTGAAAATTGGTTTCATTATGCTAAGTGATTGTTAACAACCCAGTGATTTAAGATATAAATACACACTATCTGCACAAACAGCCCTCTCATAAACTAAAGTGATTATATCTCTCACTGCCAGAATATTCATTCTGTTTAACCTTACAAAGAAATCAATCCTTCACCTTAGAAACAAAACGAGGCCGTGGAGCTCAAATCTCACAATGTGATCTTAATTTTTAATGGTGACCTACACTGAATAAATCTGACCTCTGTTTTTATTTGAAACAAATTGACGTTCAAGGTTACTGGCCATAAAAATCGAAGTTCAAAGTAACGTAAATGAAACTTAAATCAATGATGTCTGTAGAGAAGGAAAACTTAAATTCCCCAGGTATTTCAGTGTGGTGTGCAAAGTAAAAACATGGTCAGCTATGTTTCTATATTATATCTCAGTTAAGAAAAAAGACATAGACTACTTAAATGTCAAACACTAATTTGTAATTTAACTCATAGAAGCCATTAACTGTAAGTAAGGAAGGAAACAACTTCACATCATGTGCTTGACACTGGACTATAATGGCTTCCACTGGTGTTATACTGTTCTAATGTGGATGTAAAATATGTTGTGATATCTTCAGACATAACTACACTATATCATCTTCTCTCTGAATTTGGTCATCTGGCAGATAAGAAACCACATGCACCATGTGCTGCAAACAAGTTAGGACAAAAGACGCACTTGGTATGTGTTGAACTGACTTCAGGTTTCATGCTGTTCATGCTATTCAGAAACACTGTGACTCCATAATGCATACTGTGCACCACATTGCCCTTACAATATGATACAATATGATACAGCAATGTGTTCTGAGTAAACAGCACCATTGTCATTGATTTAATAGTCTCTGTCTCTTTTGATGTCCTCTTATGTGTCTGCTCTATTTTTTATCTTTCGCTCATCCTCTGTTTTTGTCCTCTGTCTATAATCACTCTTCTTCTGTCCTGTATTTTATGTTAATCTCTCATCTGTTGTAATCTGCCATTCTTGTAAACAAAACAACAGAAGACAATAAAAACTGTGTCCGTGCTGAAAAGATTATCTCTGCTGTTAGAATAGCAGATTGAAAGGTCTTGTACATTTTTTATATGAGAGACATTCAAATCATTTGGAAACATGTGGTTTTGCATGTGGTTTTGCATCTGTATGCACGATTGTGCATGTTCATCTTTCAAGGTTAGAGATCTCTCTCTATGAGCAGATCATTTGTAGGAAAGGAACAGTGTTCTTGCTGTTGTCTCCCTACACTGCTATGTGAGTTGTGTCTAGGCTCCAAGTCCAACTGTATGTTTCTCTCTTTACAGGTTTGTTTCATCGATTCTTATCAGTGAAACAAACCTGCAGTAGCTACTACACTACATCTCTTTAATCTGACGCTGCGTGTCCACAGAAACTCAGGAAAGGAATGTAATGTGGTTCAGTGCTGAGCTTGATATCTGTCTCTGAGGCTGAGGCTGATGAGGTAACTCCAAGAGTCTGGGCATAGTATAATTCTTTATATGACAGTATTGTGTGAAATGTCTGACATATAGCTGAACTATTGTAAGATTGTACAATATAGATATTAATACTAGTGTATTTTAGGGCTTTTGGCACTGTGAAGGAAGCTAAAGCAGACAAGGGAAGCAGGCAGAGCATACTTATACAATACTATTCAAACAGCAGTGATATAAACATAGAGTAAGATTTTATGTTCTTATTAAAATGCAGAATATTATTCATCACAGGGGTCTACATGTGACTATAAAGGGACCTTTAACCAATATGTGAAGTTTTATTTGATTTTATGAGAAGCAAAGGTACAATTCAGCTCAGTTCCTATAACCCTCAGTCCACACATGAATTAAAAAAAGACATAAATTAAAGGAAGTATTGTACCCCAGATGCCTTGATGTGAGGACTGATTTTAAGAAATATGAATCACCTGCAATCCACAGTGACAGAGACTACATATATCCACAGTTAGAAGATTCACCAGTACATCTAAACCCTATAAAGATAAGTTCTGCAGTTGAACCTCTGTGATATGATCAAACAAACCATTCTGTGTTCTTTAGATATCTTAGTTATTGTAGTGCATTGTATTGTAGTGTAGTTTAGTAGTCATAACTGTTCATTCTATTTTTCTGTACTTTGTTTTAATTTGTTATTATTATTCGGGTTTTTAAGTTATTAATTGTATGTTTTAATGTTTACCATTTTTACTATTATTGGGTTTTAATTGTATTTTTTAATGTATTTTGTTTCCAATTTTTACTGTTAAATGTGTTGTTTTTATGTAAAGCACATTGAGTTGCCCCTTGGTATGAAATGAGCTATATAAATAAAGCTGCCTTGCCTTGCCTTGCCATTCAATGTTCAGTAAGATTGTGCCAAAACATTCTTTGCAACTAACTTCAGAATCACCTAAATGATCTCTCAGTTAAACTGAGCTACCAAACCATTAAAAACATGTTCCCAGTGAATGTTTTGTGGATATGTATTCAGTGAGAGTCTTGAAGAAGTTGTGCGAGGAGCGATGTGAGTATCTCTCAGTTCAGTGTGAAATCAAGAGGCGTACAGCTGGAGCTCAGCACTCCTCCTCTGAGACAGAGATAACCCAGCAGCAAGAGAGGTGCACCCTGCTGAAGAGGCATATATTCACCCTCCTATTGTCTAATGGGATTATCAATTCAGCTTCTTTTGGATGGGAATCATATTATTTCAGAGTAGAGTATAGAGCAGATATATTTCACTGGGCTAAAATATGTTTCAACAAAGGGAACACATGTTGAGAATCAAACTGCTCAGATGGAGGAACATTTTAATATATACTGTATTATATAATATATTATCAAGTCAGTCAATCATTTGGAAAATATGAAATATGCAAATACAACAGTAAAGTATGTAGACAGTGTTAAAATGACTGATATGATGTCTAAACACACTTATACAGTAACCACATACAGAGCAGATAGTTGTGGAGGGAGATGGATCATGTATCAGAAGGATCAGCAGGATAGAGTGAGTCTCTTCTCCTCGGGTGGAAAGGGAGAAGTTGTCATGCTAACCAACTTCTTAAAGGAAGTGGAAATGTGTGTTTTGTGTGTTCATAAAAACACAGATGGAGATGAGTGGTGAAACCTGGGCAGAACTAGTGAGGGGGGGTCTCAGCTTGTCTCTGCCTCTGAGGCTGAGAACACATACCAGATGGGTAAAGAGAAAATTGTAATCTGTGATCTCTTTAGCAGGTGGTCTCATGAACAGACAAGAAGACGAATAAAGAAAGAAAATGGAGCAATGCAAAGAAAAACTAATTATAGTAAACGAGCGAAGAAAGGAAGTGCAAGGAATAAGATGAAAACACAAGAAGCAGGAAGTAAGTGAAGTAAAAATAGAATAAAACAGTAATGGAACAAAGTGACTCTTACAGATGAAACATGACTTACAACACTTATTTCTCTCTGCGCAGAGACAAATCTCCAATGACTGTTTGACCCTCAGACATTATCCCTCCAGTGAACCAGATCTCAACTACAGATGAGCCTCACTGACCAAAATTGAGCCCCAATCCCAGCATAACACACATAGTAAAACTCACTAGATGAATTTATAAGAATTTAGAGGAATTCTAACTGGATGCACTGCACATAAATAACAATAAGCACTACATAAAATGTTGAAAATGTTGAATTGTCAAGTTACATTTAACTGTGTCAGAACTAAAAGAGAGAAAACACACTCAAAAACGTCACAGTGAGCAGGAAACAAATGACTTGATTCTAATTATATATCATCCCAGTAAAGAAAAAAAAAAGTTAAATCTTCTTCTCTTGATTCCTGGATCTGTCGCGTCACCTGCTTTCACACGAATGCATTCATAGTTCTATACTTAACAAATTCTTCAGTAAACCTCTTTGATACTTTAGTATTAAAATATATTTTCTTCCAAGATCCCCTCCTTTTTATTGTGCATTTCAGTGATACCTGATTACAGCACTTTTAATTCCCTCCAAATCCTGCTGATTTATGTTAAAATCCCAATCAAACACTTGCAATGACACATTCACACATTTGCTTTCTTCTTTTGTACAAGAGGCAGACTGAGACGGATATCAAATCAAAGAGCCACCGGTAACATGCTGTGTGCGCACACGCACACACACACACACACACACACACACACACACACACACACACACACACACACACACACACACACACACACACACACACACACACACACACACACACACACACACACATAACACATGCAACTCATGAATCTCATGAGGCCCCTGTCACTCATTAGAAAGGCATGGCATAACAAATTAAATGCAAATTGAAACAAATCCTCACTGTGTGAGTTCTGAACTATAACATCCACTGTAGATCCACATTTAGAACATCCTGAGTGAAAGTTTGCATTCATATTGTGGAGGCTTATTATTTTCCTGGCATGTAGTCTCACAATCACTTCAATGTGATAACAGAAAATAGCAAATCATTCATGTTTTTATTTTTAGATAGCAAACATGTTATTTCGACACAGGAGCTGAGTTACAGCTTCATAAGTTGGATGTGAAGAACTGGCTCAATCTGTGAATACACAACTGTAATTAGAAGAATATAATGTGGTACAAACATGCACGTTACGACTAGGATCAACTGTATTTTTATACTGCCCTTGACTTTTTCAACTGGCAAAATCATCTGGTCAAAAAAACTAAATAACAGTTCGCTATGGGACACATTACACCCACTTAGTATGAGCATGTTAGCCCTCTCATTATTTTAACATGCAGACATTTGCACTCAAACCACCACTGTGCCCAAGAACAATCTCACAGAGATGCTGGCAAGGATGCAGGCGTTTAGTCTTCTTATAAAAGAAATCAAATTCATGATGGAATAATTATCATACAACAAACTCTCAGTACTGGATGATGCTTTTCAGTCAGTTCATCTAAAGGACAAGTCACTGTACAAACGTACAGAGCTTCAAAAATTGAGCTTCACACCCATTGACATTAGAATTCAGGAATATTACAATTACACTTTTCTTGCTGCAGGCCTTCCAAGCATACACTCCTACGCACTAACCGCAGAAGTACATACGGCTAATGTTTCATCTTTGTGGACAATGTTTGTGGTCATGCTAAAATAAACAAACACACAAACAAGATGATGCCCTATTATCTGCACCCACAACAAAAGCAGCTGATTAGCAAGTTGTCAGATTGCAATAAGGAGAGTGTGGAGCTCAGTGAGAGCTTTCAGTAGCCAATTCATTAATTCTGATCTTAGATGATAAACAGCTCAAAGTTCAAGCTCATATGAACACAAACAGACTGCACAGCAACTTTGTGAATGAGACAGAATCAGGCATGATTAATGTAGTTTACCTAACCTGGCTCACAGTGATCACCGCTGGTCTGACATTTCTGCCCTGTGCTCATAACCAAGACCCTCCAAGCAATCAGAGATTAATGAGCAGTTCTCTTTCTGAAATTGGGAAAAGCTCAAACATCTGGTGTGAGATGGAGACAACATAGCCTGAACAACTTTTACAACAGACGCAGCTGGTAAAGAAAAATCACAAAACACAGAAAGAAGAGAAAGAAAGCATTGTACCCTCTACATCACAGTGCTGTCCTAACCAACACCAATAAATGGTACTTTTTCCCTACATGACATAGAAATAATGACTGCAATTATATAACCTGAATTATAAAGACTGCAGAGCTCTGAAAGACACAAGAATATTTAAGAATATATTTTAAAATTTTAAAAGAAAAAGACGAACATAAAGACTATATGAGATTTCTAATAATGTACCCACTGATGGATTAATGGCTTTATCAGTCTGTAGCAAAGAACAGCAGGGAGAGCAAGTCTGACATTTTACTCAGATATAAAAAAATATGCTTCAGGCCTAAAGAGCTGTATCTCTCAGTCCCAACACCCATAGGCTCCTTCCCAAGATGTTATGACACAGTCTGTCAGCAGGCCAATTATGAGCTTATTAATGTCAGATTAAAGTGTGAATGTTCAGTGATCCCATGAAAGCTGCAGGGTGAGGAAATTAAAGCCGCTTCAGAGGTGGAATTAGAGAAGAGATCACTGACTTTGGGGTAAAGATTGGGAGTAAACAAGGAGCTACAATTAGTAAAACACTTGGAAATAACCCCAGAACAACGACTGAATAGAATAATTGTATCATGTCACGACTTGGCCTAGGGGAAACCCTGGTGCAACATGAAAATGAGACTTCCCTCTTCTCAGCTCCCAAGAAGCACCAGCTACAAGGGATTTTGCAGCTCTTAAATGTTTATTTCATACTTGTACCAGCAAACACAAGGGGAATAAATCAACCAGAAATACCAATTCAAACAGCAAGAAACAACACAGAAAACTCACTGTAACTCTAATTGAAAGGTTCTTTATGTCAAAATCAGAAACCCCTCATCATCAGTGAGACCAGCAGCCATTGAATGAGCTGCAGCATCCTGTTGCTCACATGTGTGTGTGCTCGCATTATGTCAGTGCAAGCGGTCGACTTGTCGACTAGTCTTATGCTAGTTGTGTTTTGCACCGTGCTTCAGAAAAACTCTCTCTCATTCCAGGTCAAGCGATGTACGCATCAGGGTTTTTAATACCCACCTGACTCGTTATGAGAAAAAAACCTGCAAAAAATATGGGCAACCCAAACTCAACCTGACCAGCAAACCACCAACATTGTCAACCAACTGTGTTCTAAACACTGGTTGGCTCAGTGAGCTGTATCTCTCCCACAAGATACTTTGGAGCCTGCTCCCTGGCCACAGAACATTGCTCTGTGGCCAGGGAGCAGGCTCCAAAGTATCTTGTGGGAGAGAGGATAGGCACGAGGAAGCACACAAAAATGTCACAGAAAAACTCATCCAAATCCTTCACACAGACATCAGTCCACAGGCTGATAGGGGCAACTGAGAAAGTCGGGGAAGGACACATTTCTTTAACCTTTTAAGAATTCCTGTAAAATTAATCTAAAATGGCTATCCAAGGCATCTAAAGTAAATTGATTCCTATCGCTTCAAGTGAGATGTACTGTGTCAATCAGAAGAAAGTTTCAGTGTAACAAACGTTTCATTCATTTTCCTCACTTTGATTAAAGCTTCATACAGAAGAGGAAAGTTTATCTGTCGAAACGTGGGGCCAAGCATGACCAGAAGGAAGCTAAACACATCTGGTTACCAAACACAATCCAAATGAATATGTGTTGTGTCTGTCTCAAAAGGTGCTTTACAAGTAAATGATTCATTCTGAATCTAAGGCAAAACAGCATGGTGGGAACTACATTTTAAATCCTGCCATGGAATGTAGACACAATATACATTATATATAGTGTGAATATTTTAGTTCACTTATAATACCTCCTTTTTTACACTTGGAACTTCCAAAAGGTATTAATTGGCCTTGCATCCTCTATAATGTTTTGTTGTACTATAAGTGGCATTTGTAAGCAAGTTGACTGTTACAAATAATGCATATCACTGGACACAATGCAGTTTGTGTATATAATGCAGCTGTTCCTCATACACTGGCATTCAAGGATGCCTGGGTGAAAAACAATAATTATTTTATATTTCTGACCTGTCACTCATATTCAATATGTGTTAGACAGCTAACTCCCCTCAAGGGTGTGTGTGTGTGTGTGTGTGTGTGTGTGTGTGTGTGTGTGTGTGTGTGTGTGTGTGTTAGAGTGAGTGACAGATGGAGCAGGTAAGAACAGGATAAAGTGTGGAGGCTGTAGAAACAGACAGGTGAGAGTTCAGTTTGTGGACTGACAGCTAATTTGTTCATGTGTGTGTGAGAGAGAGTTATTGTGAGTTCCACTTCACTTATCCACCAACTAATTATCCACAGTCACAGTGAACAGCAGAAACATGGTGGTCATCCAACTGATATTGAAAAGTTGCTTTGTTCATTATGTGACAGTTAATCCATTACTGTGAAACAACAGCATCACTGATTCAGCAGCGATACATTGTGTTAGCAAATAGCTGCTTTGACCATCACTGACATTGCTCTAATATTACACTGATAAGTTCCATAACACATTAGATAAACTATTACAAGTGTGTCAGAGCTAACAACACTATCAGAGTAATGCTTTGGCTCAGAGAAAGGAAACCATTATCTTCATTGCTGGGCTCTTGGCTCTTTGTATTTGAGGAATTAAAAGAGTGGCACTGGGAAATGGAGTCAGTCTCAGGAAGTGAGGGGCATTAATTACATAATCAAGCCAAACAATGTCTAATTCACACCATCTCTATTGGCCACTTGACAGTTTAACATGCAGACAAACCAGCTGTTATCTAGTCTCAATGGAATCCAGTAACTATTAGCTAAAAATGGGATTTGCTGAATTGTCTGTCTAAGGAAAACTCAAGGAAACTGGCAGTTTGTGGCTGGAACCCTTGCATTGCCTTCAACACCAGACTAACACTACAAACATATAAAGTTGAAATCAAAATGTCATGAACTTTGGATAAAAGTAAGAATAGACGAAAGCTCTGCTGCAACCCAATGCTTGCTAATCAAGAGGCATGAAAGTGTGTTGACTGGGCACACAAATCCTCTTATATGTTGGCAGAATATGCAGAGGAAGCATCATGGAAAAACAGGCCCACGTAGGCCTGGTGGACAAGACATCAACTAATAAGTGTGAGATGCACACTGACTATGTGTGTGTGTGTGTGTGTGTGTGTGTGTGTGTGTGTGTGTGTGTGTGTGTGTGTGTGTGTGTGTGTGTGTGTGTGTGTGTGTGTGTGTGTGTGTGTGTGTGTATGAAGCTACAAATGCAATGAATATCACATAACGTACTGATATACAGTAGGTAATCATTACTTTGGATAACATAATTTACCAAATGATGTAAGGTAATACGATTTAAAGTGCAAACATAATCCAGACTCACCTCTGCTCTCAGCACTTCATCACAGTGCCTCCATTTTATAGGGATCTCCATTGGAAGGGGAAATTAATAGGCACTTTATGTATTTGGGAAAGGGGGTGGGGGGGCATTCAAAGTAGTAGAAGAAGGTACAGTCACATAATTCATCTCAATTAAGTGAAAAACAACTTTCCTTTTTGAGGAAGCAAAAGTACAAAAAGGTTCCACCAAAGAGCTACACAACCGTTTAGTCTTTAGAGAGACTTGCTTTTTGTAAAGGTGCTCTTGTGTTTAATAATGAACAGAAAAACAATGAGGTCTTTAAATAATATCTGATTACTGACTTCACTTCACCGACGATCACAGTACCACACATGCTGAGCCAATCGAGTGTTCAACCCTAATTTCATCTAATAAATATATTTCTTTGATTGTTTTATTGATGTTTTCAAATGCAGTAAGATCCCTCTGTTCTCTTTGATAGGTCCTTAGTACAGAGTAGCCAGGCAGGTGCAGAGATTCAGCGGTCACAGGAGCACTGAAAATGCAGTGACTGATGTTTGTTTTTATTGTAGAAGTCGTGAAGTGAAAAACGTTTGTGTGCTCTGATTTCCCTCAGCTAACTGCGGCTGTCAAAGATCAGCTGCTTGGTCAACCACAGTGTATGAACACTGTTGTTAATTATACATCAACGGGATATTTCAAGTTAGTATTTAATCTTACAATTTGGTATTGAAACTGGATATCACTAAACAGGAAACTTGACAGGAGACAAGTTCACAAAGACTGTGATGCACAAATATATATCTTATTAAAAAGTATGAAAGAATGAAAAAAAATTAGGTGAGTGAAAATGTAAATTCAACATTTTTAAATCAATGTAGAGCATTATAAATGAAAGTTGGGCATCCTCGTCTTTTTTTTTAAGACATACATTCACAAACACTGTTTCAGATTTCTCTCTTTCTTTCACTGGGTTGTCGCTCATAAATTATATATAATAACCTACCTCAGGTCAAATTCTTAGTATGTAAATGGTTGAACATACCACAGGTGCACAGAGGGCTCAAATTTTGATTGGATATTGTACCTCTGACTGCATTAACAATGTGTGAGGTGCGGGGATGATGACTAATGATTTTGCTAAAGTATTTTCATCACAGGCAGAACATCATATAAAAGGAAAATCTGTGGTCTAAGACAACACCTCTCAAATATTATTGTAATGATAAATGCCTGACAGCCCTTTGGGCACTACAATGCATGTCAATCACTTGTCCATTCACTGAACTGCGTCACTTCTACTGGACTGTGTGACAAGCAAAAAAGTTTTAAAGTGAAGTGAAGTGAGGCTAATGCCAAGGTGAGCCGAGCTTATTCTAAAAGTAGACTAGAAAAAAAGGCTTCACTTATCACTGCTGACATGGCCATCACATTAAGGAGAAAAAGGGCTTTTATATATTATGCCAAGACATCCAATAGAAGCAATGCAAATCACAAAGGGTGAAGCAGCAGAGTAGTCTACACTCTGCAGAATGGATATTTCTTTTAAAACCTTCCCCATTTTCTGGTGTTCCTCCCTGAGGCAGAGTGACTACATACATATGTTCATGCTTCTTTGCTGTATCTATTTCAAGCTGCTGGTCTCTGAAGAAAACGCTAGAATAAGGGTTGAATGTCAAACAGCTGACCATGGCATTTATACAACCACAAATACCACCTAGTGCAAACATCCCCTCATCTACAGTCCCTTTCACACATGGTATGTTCAGGAACATTTCCTGCATGTGGTCATGTGTGAATGGGAGCAGGGATCAATATTCAGGGAAATCTGTACCACCAATAGCCCACCTTAAAACATTGTAACATTTCATGGAAAATGCTGATCTGAATAAAAGACACTCTGACACGCAGCAAGTGAACTAATCATGAGACTCTTCTAAAAAGAGAAGATTGCTATTTTCTATCATATAAAACAGTGTAAATAAAATGATCACATTCCTTTGTAAATGTTTATTCATATAACTTTAATGGTATTGCTTTCATAAAGCCACATTGATTATTCAAAGCTCCGTCAGACGATGAGTCACGCTCCAGCTGATTATTCAAAAATCTAGAATCTGACAGAGCTTTGAATAATCGATATGGCTTTATGAAAGCAATACGTTTAGTTACATGAATAAACATTTACAAAAGCGTGTGAATGTTTAATCTAAAATATTTAAACACAACACAAAAATAGCAATGTATCCTCTATTCAAACTGCTCCCTTATAAACATCAGTGCTTGGTGCGACAATATCACGGTATCATTTTCCATTTAACATTATTATTTTATCTTTAATGTCACAATCCAAATCATAGCTTAGTAGCTAACGTTATGGATAAAGGTTTTGGTGAGCATGCATATAGAGAATGGAGATGAGGGGTGACAGATCCATAGAAAAGAGATAGCAAACTGGTTTGTAATGAAGAAATTAAAATTTCTCTCATCACTCTGCTGATTAGTGGAGCTCAGTGGGTGGACATGCTGCTCCAACAGAAACATCTCGAAATGTAACTCCAGCAGGAGCATTAACTCACTGGCGAATAGCTTAAATTGTACACACATTACACTGATGTCAACAGCTAACTTTATACTGCTAACTTCATACTCTCTGCTCCAGTCTGGCAACCACCATCACACACAGGCTTTCTCTCTTTCTGTCCCTCAGTCATTCCAGAATTGCCATGCTATGTGTGAAAAGGCACAAGATGGAACGTTCCTGAATGTAGCTGCAAGTGTGAACAGTGAAAATCACTAGCGGTGCCTGAAAGGGTATCCCAGTTATTTGCCAGGAACAATGTGTGACAGAAACCTATAGTTTAACGTCCCCTTCCATTATTTCCTCCTATTATGGCAGGTCATGCCTCTGATTCCTGGGAGACTGAAGAGTATGTGTGAAACACCTGAGTCAAAGGTTCAAAGGCTCCATTTATATATCCATTTGAAAAAGTAACAGTAAGTTACATGAGCTGATGACACATTCAGATGTTCTTCTGGTCGTTTTCATCTTTCATGAATAATCCATAAAACTGCTTATCTTAAATGGTTCTGGACAGTCTCGCAAGACTTCAGTTGGTTGCAACAATTAACATCAATGTGATAATCTTAAGGCATTTTCTTAGTCATACAGCCACATATTTTGTGCAATACTGTTACTGAGTTTTAAAATTATTCATAAACATCTTCTTCTTCCTGATGGCTCTCTGCAGGAGACAATATCACATCATCTGTCAGAGTTTTGAGCTACTGTCTGAATATGGTGTAAACAACATGTTTAACATCTGGACCATGCTCTGATTTTAACTTCACAGTCTCGGATAAAGAAAACTAACAAAGTAAATCGGATGTTCTTTGGTCAGATGTGGTGCTATTTTAGTATACAGATATCAGTAAAGGAAAGCATGACGGGACACAAACTGTAAAGATATCAGTATACAATCCACAAATACTGACACTGTGGAACACGGTCAGCTGCTACAGTATGACCCTGCAAGATGTAGCCTAGTTTAGACTGATCTTACTGTCAAAGGGCCCAGCAGTGTATATGAGCAGCCAGTGAATCTCCAGCCAGGACTGACACACTACAGGAGGCTCATTTCACCTCCACTGGCAGAGGTCATGGGCTCTACAGTCATTTCACTGGCCACAATTCAAACTGAAAGGACGGAGGAATATAAAGCTGAGGTACATGTTAAAATGTGAAACACCACACTGAGTCAAACTGAGGAGTGATACGATTGTACAACAAGAATACATATACATGTCCTCTGACATCACACACACACACACACACACACACACACACACACACACACACACACACACACACACACACACACACACACACACACACACACACACACACACACACACACACAGTAGAAGGTTGAGGTCAGGACTACAGATGAAAGTGTGTGCTGAGTCATGTAGTTGTTAAACTGACTGCAAGGTGTGCTGAAGAGAGGACACACACACACACACACACAAAAGCAGGTTAATCCTGAACTGTGTGTCAGCTAACATTTTCTATTCTAGAGGGAAATGGGATGTGACAGACATTACTGCAGCACACACACTCTGAATAAGAAATCAGGCTCTGCTTCTAGAAACGCACTCAAGGTTACAATACATTGTTAATACACGATGTGAGAAAAAAAGAAAGAAAGAAAAGCTAATCAAAGTCAAGTCTTACAATGAAATTAATGTTGTCCTCTTTTAATACTGTTTCTATACTTTTTATATTATTTTTATACTGTGGCTAATTTACTTTCAGAAATACAGATTAAATAAAACAAAACACCTTTTTAGAGGAACTGCTGTAATATTGAGCTACTACATCAGTGTACCAATGAAGACAAGTGAAGACAAGTGATCTATGAAGTAATGGGGAGACAAAACACCCTGTTGTCTCAACAACATATTCACTTTAAGATCAGTCAGCAAAGCAGATTAGACCCACACACCAGCCTACCATTAAATTGCTTATCCAATAAATGAACAGAACACATACAGTTTGTGACTGTACTCTTTTCTTATTTAGCTCCAAACCTCCAAACCCAGTGATATTTATGAGACAAGGAGCAATAGAGGATGACTGGGGTTTGCTAACTGATCTGTAATTCTTTCATTTACTGATAATTTATAGCGAGATCTTGTTGTTGAGCCTTCAAGCCTGGCAATCAACTTAATAGCTTTGGTAAACTTCCAGCTGAGGAGAAGATTTTTTGTAATTTTCCCATTTTTTTAAAGTTTAAACTGTGCTGTGTAGCCACAGGTGAAGCCGTCTGTGAGAGAGGCTGAACAAATTAGCAGCCAAATAACCAAAAACGCTACAGTTAGGATGTTTTTGATATTGAATTTTGCACTATGATGTCCAAGGAATGATCACTACAAAAAAATTGCCGGTGAGTTTGCCTCAACCATGCACACATGACCTTTGAGTAACCTACATGGTTGATGTTGGCTGAGTTTCACAAAACTAGAGCCAAGTGACTTAATTTCCTTTGGAGGCAAAATTTGGCTTCACACAGTCTTTTCTAGTTTTTACTGCATTAATTATGATTGTGAGTTAACTATGTTCATTCACAAAATCATTTATTAAGACAATAAACACAGCACAAAGTAATTAAGTTGCTGCTGTTAACATGCTCTGATTCCTCTTTCCATCTATTGATGTGTTGTGTGTGTGTGTGTGTGTGTGTGTGTGTGTGTGTGTGTGTGTGTGTGTGTGTGTGTGTGTGTGTGTGTGTGTGTGTGTGTGTGTGTGTGTGTGTGTGTGTGTGTGTGTGTGTGTGTGTGTGTGTGTGTGTGTGTGTGTGTGTGTGTGTGTGTGTGTGTGTGTGTGTGTGTGTGTGTGTGTGTGTGTGCTGGCACAGAAAAATGACAATATTGCTGTTTAATAGTGTAATACTGTTCGGTTGTGGGTTTGAAGACATTTTGATAGATTTCACATTATCCATTTTTTTGTAACCAGGCTTTCATTCTATTACTTATGAATTCATTAACACTGTTATGTATTCATTCATTTCCCAGAATGTACAAAAGACTATTCTAATGTTATTCCGGGAAAATATCAACTAGCAAAAAAGCAAACCCAACCTGCTGTGTGGGAGTGATGAAGCCTTCAAATACTACAACAATTCAGCTCAGATACACTTAAACAAAGGCACACACACAATGAGTATTATGTATGGAATTACATTATTTCAAAAAAAGCCACAGTCAGACAGTCAAATGCTTATGATAGGGTTGAACACAGTGGATATACCAGAGAGTCAACTGTAGTAAGCTGGTTGTGATGATTGGCAGCTGGCCTTATTCTGGATATACTAGTGTTTGACTCTGTGCTTGAGGCTGAATGTGAGACCAAAGTGTGAAAGATGCTTTGTAAGGCTTTACATTGTATTTGACCTGGCCTTGCTGTGTTACATGCAGTTACACATGTACTTTACAGGAATTGTAGTCATATTGTGTCACAAAAAATATAATTTAAAAAAAGTGCTTGGATTTAGCAACCAAAACTGAAACCGAAAGACTACTGGTTAATATTTTGTACTTTTCATCTAATTGTCTTATCACTTAGAACAATCTCTCAATTTAAGGAACATTTCTATTCCCTAATATAGTAAACACTGTTTTGTAGCTGTACTTCAGGGGTTTTCCAAGTCTGAAAAGTGACCCCCCCCCCAACTTTTCCTTTTTCTAACCTTTCTCTGGCAGCTAATGAAATATGAGCTGACAGCCACCTTTGCCTCCCAGAGAGACAGGGCTATTAGTTGTCTTTGTGTCCCTATGGAGGCCCTCTAACCCTGAACAAATAAACCTACAGGTCCTGTAGGAGTAGACCGGTATCAGTGCAAATATCTGCTGTCCCCTGGTGTCTGATGGTCACATAAAATGAACCTCAGAGATATATTTCCAAAAATATCACACAAAGAGCATCTTTACAATCTCACAGCTATTACTAGTCACACATATACCTCTCTCAACTTCACTAGTGAACATTAAAAAGGTCTGGTGACCTCTGGGTTTATACTCCATACATTCCTCAGCTCTAACAAGACACTGAGCATGTGAGGCAAACCTTTGTCTACTGTAGAAACTAATGTTAAAGGCTGGAGACACTTAGAGGAACTGTGGGAGACTGTAAAATCCATAAATGCGTAATAAAGTCACAGTGGGTTGAATTCTTAAGTTTTACTGTCTGATGGGGAGAACTCATATTCATACTAATGACGCTAAATGAACAAAAATAAAATACTGAGTAGAAATGACTTTGAATATGCCTGTTTGCATTATATGTGACTGAAACTGATGACTTACTATATGCAAGAAAATAGCTTAAATCCTGTACTGTATAGTCAAATAGCGCAAAAGGCATTTAGTTCAGCACTTAAATGTAAAGCGTAACCTGTTCTGATTTCCCACATGTGAAGGGTTCAAGCATCGGCAGGCCCATTAGTGGTGAGATAATTGATTTCTAATTAGATTTACTATCTGGAAATTGCCCACTGAGAGGAGCATACACAAGGATGTCAGGTTACAGGTAACCTTAAAAATTTAATGAACAATCTTACTCAACTAAAAAAGGAGAAAACAAGACAAAAATGACTAAAGACCACAAGACTCACATCATCTGACAGCAATACAATCCTGCTGTCACAGCCAGAGACTGCTCATCGTTTATATGCAAATGTGAAGATCAATTATTTAACCGTTAGTATAGTGCATCACTTCAAACGCAAAATGGATTTGTGTTGATAACATAAAATCAATCCAATATGTTCTCACTAGAGTTATCATGAAGCCATTAAAACATCAGTGTGTGGTGAATGGTGAGTTGGGAACACAGAGTCAGTAATAGATACAACCAATCTGACCATAATGGTGTAATTGTGGCTATAACAATAAAACATGCTTGAGGTGTTACAGTGTTACTGTTCATGGATCTTTTACACCAACAAGATAACCTTGCCAGCTCTCTAAGTCCCTTAAAAGACTTCATCACAAACCAGCCTGGACAATAAGGCTTACAGATCAGGATCTCTATTTATCAAGCATCTCTGAGTCAATCCCAGAAATCACACTGAAATTTAAACAAGGACTACAAATCCTTCTACCTCACAGTAGGAGCGGAGAGTTATTACTGAAGCTTTCAGTCACTCTGAGCAAGGAGTAGAAGTCATTCAGGTCATGGTACTTTGTGCAGCAGGAGGAATCAATACAATAAAAACAGCATGACGTCTTTCTCTCAATGTCATGACATAAAATATGGGTGTAGGTCTCACCTATCTAACTGACAAATATTTTTTTCAAGTGCAAGTGCTCCATTAATCGAGGCAGCTAAAAATATTCACAGTTTCACAGTAAACATAATTACTCAAGCTGCTGCTCCACACAGACCTGAAGGCATTTGGAGCAGACACATAATTACATTCATCAAAGGCCAAATGTTCTTTCTGATTGTCTCATTCTTCAGAAAGGCTGAGAGCTCCAAAACATCTAAACAAAAAAAGTGTGTCCCACTTTACTCCAACGCAGCAATCGAATAATTCCATTAAGTGTTTCATGACGGTGCAATTCATTACAGTTACATTTAGTGAGGTAGACTTTTTTTCCTTTCAAGGAGAGAGCTCTCTCAGAAATGATTAATCTCTGAACGTTTCTCTGGAGTCAAATCTGAGGATGTCAAAAACCATTTGAAACAGAGAGCACATTCTTCAATCAGAAAAACAAGTTTGACATTTACGAGACTGACACTCAGTTTTGCTATGGGGTTTTATGAGTTGCCCTTTCTGTTTGTTTGCTGTGTGTTGTTCTGTGTGTTCTGCGATGCCCTACAACGTCATGCTCTTCCTCTCACACTGACTGAGGCTGAAACCTTGTCAGCTACAAGATTTGCGACACATTGGAACACTGGTTCACCATCACTATTATGTTCAGAGATGCAGTAAGGGGAAACAACAGGAGAAAAAAACAAACATTATTTAGTTTCTCAAAAACAACATTTTTCTGCACTAAAAATCTACAGTTTATAACATCTGAGGCACACTGATACAGATGTATTTTCTCCTTTAGTGAAAAATCCACTAAATGCAACAGCAAAATCTAAAACACAGGTCAACAGAATCATTTCAGTTGCATGATTTTTTTTCTCTTCAATTTCCTCCACTTAGCCTCCATAGCAGTGATGAGGAATCAGCGGCCATGAGTGTTAATAGGAGAAATACTAAAACACGAAGTCATGGGGGGAAAAAATAACATCATAGCATTTCTTGCACGCACGCACGCACGCACGCACGCACGCACGCACGCACGCACGCACGCACGCGCACACTCACACACACACACACACACACACACACACACACACACACACACACACAATCTGTTTGGATCTCAGTCAATAGAAACAAGAGAGGCAGGTGATGCATCGCAGGAGAAATGGTGCTCAGGGAGAAAAAGTCCCTCAGTGGTTTATGGTTGAATTTATGCGGTTAAATATTATTCATGGTGATAAGAAGGGAAAACGAAATCCACTGGGTATCCCCCATGTTATCCCATGCAACGTATTGTAAGTCATACTGTGTAGTACAATGCCTTTAACTTTATTTCTAAATGGGCTGTACTAGCCAGCACAATGATCCATCCATCTTTTAAAGCTCCAGAGATGTATACTGACCCAGGAACAGCAGTCTCTGTCAATTCTATAGCCTTATAAATATACATAGTATATATAGTGCATGAGGTCTAAAGGTGACATTGTTAAAAATACAATACAATTGTCTTTGAGAAAAAAGAAAATAGTTCATGGATCACTGACAATAGTGTCATGAATATAAATATGAATGGAGGTCAGTAAACACCATCTTCCAACTGTGAAGTCTCACAAAGAGAGAGAGAAAAAATAAAACAAAGAAGAGAAACGGAATCATAAAGAAAATCAAAAATCAATATTTCATTTCCTTGTCAAACATGATAGTTAGTCTGTTAAGGAATTAAAACTGTGTTCCTTTAACAACTAGGACTGAATGCAGTTGATGAGATGCATTGAGCAGGGTGGAGGAACAGTCTTGTGCTCATCCATCAAGAAGCAGCAGAGCAAAAGAATCAGAGCTGAGAGTCTCAAGTGGCAGAATCATAGAGGTCTAAATGTGGATCAGCATAGATTCCCTCTGTCTTTCTTCATGCACTTTTTTTCTGGCTGGACTGTTCTCTTTAAATCTTGTTAAATGTATGAATTCTTTTAGATTTTGTCTCCTATTTCCAGACAGAATTATGTTACTACATTAAAAGAAAACTCAGAATCCCCTGAGCTTTAATGTACCCTGGGCAATAACCAAACGTACTCTGTTCTCACATTCATCAAAGGTTTTCCTCCTCATACTCCCCAAATACTTCAAACTCCTCCAAAAACATCATACCATACCATATACACCCCGAACACAAAAACATGTTTCATATTCTTTCAAAAATCCACAATTCCATGGGTCGAAGGTCTCAGGCCAGGCAGCATTTTGACCAGCCTTATTTCACAAGGGCAAATAAGGAATTAAAGTTTATTTTAACTAAACGGAAGAGGTTAGAGGTGAACCACTCTGCTTCACTCATCCACTCAGTGTACAACTCCAGCTAAAGGTTTTCACATATTTACCAGAGGACATAATTGTTGTGGGCTG